>NC_042983.1:45742522-45795022 GCF_901001165.1 Salmo trutta | reverse complement strand
TAGGTTCTGGTGTTGATGGACCTAAACACCCAGACACTGGTCAGGTAGAGTCTGGTGTTGATGGACCTAAACACCCAGACACTGGTCAGGTAGAGTCTGGTGTTGATGGACCTAAACACCCAGACACTGGTCAGGTAAGTCTGGTGTTGATGACCTAAACACCCAGACACTGGTCAGGTAGGTTCTGGTGTTGATGGACCTAAACACCCAGACACTGGTCGGGGGGGGGGACTACTGGTCAGGTAGGGCTGGGTGTTGATGGACCTAAACACCCAGACACTGGTCAGGTAGGGACTGGTGTTGATGGACCTAAACACCCAGACACTGGTCAGGTAGAGTCAGGTGTTGATGGACCTAAACACCCAGACACTGGTCAGGTAGGATATGGTGTTGATGGACCTAAACACCCAGACACTGGTCAGGTAGGATATGGTGTTGATGGACCTAAACACCCAGACACTGGTCAGGTAGAGTCTGGTGTTGACGGACCTAAACACCCGGACACTGGTCAGGTAGAGTCTGGTGTTGATGGACCTAAACACCCAGACACTGGTCAGGTAGGTTCTGGTGTTGATGGACCTAAACACCCAGACACTGGTCAGGTAGGTTCTGGTGTTGATGGACCTAAACACCCAGACACTGGTCAGGTAGGTTCTGGTGTTGACCGTGCTTCTTGACTTTTGTATATTTGTGTATGTTATGTTACTTCCATATTGATTGTGTGTTTTTTCAGTACTGATTTGTTATTGTGTGTTGTGTTAATATTGTGTGTTATTGTGTGTTACTGTGTGTTATTGTGTGTTGTGTTATTATTGTGTGTTGCTGTGTGTTGTGTTATTTTTGTGTGTTGCTGTGTGTTGTGTTAATATTGTGTGTTATTGTGTGTTACTGTGTGTTATTGTGTGTTGTGTTATTTTTGTGTGTTACTGTGTGTTGTGTTATTATTGTGTGTTGCTGTGTGTGTAGGCAGTTCCAGGGCCATACGGATGGGGCTAGCTGTATAGATATCTCTCACGACGGGACCAAGCTGTGGACCGGAGGTCTGGACAACACCGTGCGCTCCTGGGACCTGAGAGAGGGACGGCAGCTACGTCAACACGACTTCACCTCACAGGTACACACACACAGTTCCCCTGACTCCCCACTTTCACACACACACTACCTGTTTTGTAATGTGTGTGTCCTCCAGATCTTCTCTCTAGGGTACTGTCCTACAGGGGAGTGGTTAGCTGTAGGGATGGAGAACAGTAATGTAGAGGTGCTCCACGTCACCAAGCCAGAGAAATACCAGCTACATCTCCACGAGAGCTGTGTCCTCTCCCTCAGGTTCGCTCACTGTGGTACGTACAGGCCTGGCTGTCTGGCTGGCTGCCTGGCTGTCTGCTGTCTGACTGCTTTCTGACTGGCTGGCTGCCATGCTGTCTGGCTGGCTGCCTGCTGTCTGACTGGCTGCCTGACTGGCTGCCTGGCTGTCTGCCTGGCTGCCCTCTGTCTGACTGGCTGCCTATCTGTCTGTCTGTCTGGCTGGCTGCCGGCTGGCTGACTGGCTGTCTGCTGTCTGACTGGCTGGCTGACTGGCTGTCTGCTGTCTGAATGGCTGACTGTCTGTCTGTCTGGGTGCCTGCTGTCTGACTGGCTGTCTGACTGCCTATCTAGCTGTCTGCGTATCTGTCTATCCATTCGTCTGTTTAGTCTCTATTCAATGGTGTGTTTCTGGCCAGAAACATATTGTATTTTACCTATTGCCATAGAAGCATATTGTGTTTGATGTGTTGCCTTAGAAACATATTGTGTTTGATGTGTTGCCTTAGAAACGTATTGTGTTTGACGTCTTGCTGATTCCTGATTGGTCTCATCTCTCTGTAGGTAAATGGTTTGTGAGTACTGGGAAAGACAACCTGCTGAACGCATGGAGAACACCTTACGGAGCCAGCATATTCCAGGTGAATAGTTCACACTGGTTGTAATGAGGACTGACATCAGTTCTGATACTGGTTGTAATGAGGACTGACATCAGTTCTGATACTGGTTGTAATGAGGACCGACATCAGTTCTGATACTGGTTGTAATGAGGACCGACATCAGTTCTGATACTGGTTGTAATGAGGACCGACATCAGTTCTGATACTGGTTGTAATGAGGACAGACATCAGTTCTGATACTGGTTGTAATGAGGACTGACATCAGTTCTGATACTGGTTGTAATGAGGACTGACATCAGTTCTGATACTGGTTGTAATGAAGACTGACATCAGTTCTGATACAAAGGAGTTTTTATGGCATTTTCTTTTTGACAATCATTGTGTGGTTTTGCTTCTCTCCCTCCTCCCCCCTCTCTCTCTCTCTCTCTCTCTCTCTCTATCCTCCCCCTCTCTCTCCCTCTATCCTCCCATTCTCTCTATCCCACCTCCTTCCCATCTCTCTCCATCCCCTTCTCTCTCCTCCCCCCTCTCCCACTCTGTCCCTCCCTCTGTCCCTCTCCTCCCCTTCTCTCTCCTCCCCCTCTCCCTCTCTCTCTCTGTCCCTCTCCTCCTCCCCATCTCTCTCCATCCCCTTCTCTCTCCTCCCCCCTCTCCCTCTCTCTCCAGTCTAAGGAGTCATCCTCAGTGCTAAGCTGTGATATCTCTGGGGATGACAAGTACATTGTGACTGGCTCTGGAGACAAGAAGGCCACCGTCTATGAGGTCATCTACTAGACCCCTGACATTGACTTGTCACCCGACCAAAAAACGACCCTGTCCGAGGGTATTTTGTCTGTCCTGTGATGTAGTTTTGCCTGAAAACTGACAACTTCCTAATATGGATTCCGTACACCATCCCCCCCCAGGACTAATATGGATTCCGTACACCCCCCCCCCCCCAGGACTGATATGGATTCCGTACACCCCCCCCCCCCAGGACTGATATGGATTCCGTACACCCCCCCCCCCCCAGGACTAATATGGATTCCGTACACCATCCCCCCCAGGACTAATATAGATTCCGTACACCCCCCCCCCCCCAGGACTGATATGGATTCCGTACACCATCCTGGAACCGCTTGTGGATTAGATAGCTCTAACGCAGAACCTCCTGACACGGCTGATTTGAATCGGGGCCCTAAAATGCTTTTTCAAATGAGCGGTTGGACAAGTAGTGTCATACTACCTAAGCCAGGAACATTGAGGCAGCTTATAAACGTTCAGACCTGCCTTGAAATAACTTGTTCTGTATTCCTCAGTTCACACTGAAATACTTTCACATTCTCAACTCCATGTCAAGAGTCCTTTCTGAATGTTAAACACTAGTTCGCTGATGAACTTATTGACCTGAGAAAGATATTATGATCTTACTTCTGTTGATCCGGTTGAGCGTCTGCCTGATCGACATCTGTCAGTCGTTAGAGAGAGTCCATGGCGATGCCAGTGTAACATAGAAGTCCTGAAGTGGAACGAAACTACCTGTTATTATTTAAGCTAATATCTTTAATACAAAAATGCCTTTTGTCAGTTTTTCTAGTCCACGTCTGAATTTATTAAAATGTTCTGTGGTAAAGATGTTTTGTGTGGCTGTTTTTTTTCTCTCCACACCTTTCGCTCAGTGGTCTCCACATTCCTCGATCCTAAATCTTATCCCCCTAAAGATTAGATAAATCAGGGGTGGCCAAGCGAGCTAATGGCTGGTCAGCCTGCTTTAACAAAACAAATGAATTGAATCAGGTTTGGATGATTAGGCCTGGGTCGAAGAAAAAGCTTGCGATGAGCTGTCGAAACCTGCTTTGTCTCTTGCCTCCGCTTTGTCTCAGTATAGTTACATACCAACCTACCGATCTCTGTCCATGTCAAAGTGAAGGTTTAACTACCTACCGATCTCTGTCCATGTCAAAGTGAAGCTTTAACTACCTACCGATCTCTGTCCATGTCAAAGTGAAGCTTTTAACTACCTACCGATCTCTGTCCATGTCAAAGTGAAGCTTTTAACTACCTACCGATCTCTGTCCATGTCAAAGTGAAGCTTTTAACTACCTACCGATCTCTGTCCATGTCAAAGTGAAGCTTTAACTACCTACCGATCTCTGTCCATGTCAAAGTGAAGCTTTAACTACCTACCGATCTCTGTCCATGTCAAAGTGAAGCTTTTAACTACCTACCGATCTCTGTCCATGTCAAAGTGAAGCTTTAACTACCTACCGATCTCTGTCCATGTCAAAGTGAAGCTTTAACTACCTACCGATCTCTGTCCATGTCAAAGTGAAGCTTTAACTACCTACCGATCTCTGTCCATGTCAAAGTGAAGCTTTAACTACCTAGTATAGAGGGTGCTGGCTACCGACGTTAAGGCTAATCTGAAGATGGTGCTGGCTAAAGCTAAAACTGGCGAGTGTAGAGAGTATAGAGATATTGTTATCCACGTCGGCACCAACGATGTTAGGATGAAACAGTCAGAGGTCACCAAGCGCAACATAGCTTCAGCGTGGAAATCAGCTAGAAAGATGTGTCGGCATCGAGTAATTGTCTCTGGCCCCCTCCCAGTTAGGGGGAGTGATGAGCTCTACAGGAGAGTCTCACAACTCAATCGCTGGTTGAAAACTGTTTTCTGACCCTCCCAAAAGATAGAATTTGTAGAATTTGTAGATAATTGCCCTCTTTCTGGGACTCACCCACAAACAGGACCAAGCCTGGTCTGCTGAGGAGTGACGGACTCCATCCTAGCTGGAGGGGTGCTCTCATCTTATCTACGAACATAGACAGGGCTCTAACTCTTCTAGCTCCACAATGAAATAGGGTGCAGGCCAGGCAGCAGGCTGTTAGCCAGCCTGCCAGCTTAGTGGAGTCTACCACTAGCACAGTCAGTGTAGTCAGCTCAGCTATCCCCATTGAGACCGTCTCTGTGCCTCGATCTAGGTTGGGCAAAACTAAACAGGGTGGTGTTCACCTTAGCAATCTGACTGGAATAAAGACCTCCTCCATTCCTGTCATTATTGAAAGAGATTGTGATACCTCACATCTCAAAATAGGGCTACTTAATGTTAGATCCCTCACTTCCAAGGCAGTTATAGTCAATTAACTAATCACTGATCATAATCGTGATGTGATTGGCCTGACTGAAACATGGCTTAAGCCTGATGAATTTACTGTGTTGAATGAGGCCTCTCCTCCTGCTTGCACTAGTGACCATATCCCCCACACATCCTGCAAAGACGGAGGTGTTGCTAACATTTACGATAGCAAATTTCACTTTACAAAAAAATGTACTGCGTTTTTGTCTTTTGAGCTTCTAGTCATGAAATCTATGCAGCCTACTCAATCACTTTTTATAGCTACTGTTTACAGGCCTGCTGGGTCATATACAGCTTTCCTCACTAAGTTCCCTGAATTCCTATCAGACCTTGTAGTCATGGCAGATAATATTCAAATTTTTGGTGACTTCAATATTCACATGGAAAGTTCCACAGACCCACTCCAAAAGGCTTTCAGAGCCATCATCGACTCAATGGGTATTGTCCAACATGTCTCTGGACCTACTCACTGCCACAGTCATACTCTGGATCTAGTTTTATCCCGTGGAATAAATATTGTGGGCCTATTTTTCCAACCTAATTGAGGAGAATAAGAACAATCCAACATTTTATTTTTGATACTGTCGCAAAGCTAACTAAAAAGCAGCATTCCCCAAGAGAAGATGGCTTTCACTTCAGCAGTGATAAATTCATGAACTTCTTAGATGAAAAGATCATGATCATTAGAAAGCAAATTACGGACACCTCTTCGAATCTGCGTATTTCTCCAAAGCTCAGTTGTCCTGAGTCTGCACAACACTGCCAGGACCTAGGATTAATAGAGACTCAAGTTTTTTCAGCCTATATCGAATCTCCCATCCCTCTCAATTTTATTTGAAAAAGCTGTTACGCCGCTACTCGCTGCCTTCCTGAAGACAAATAATGTATACGAAATGCTTCAGTCTGGTTTTAGACCCCATCATAGCACTGAGACTGCACTCGTGAAGGTGGTAAATTACCTTTAAATGGCGTCAGACCGAGGCTCTGCATCTGTCCTCGTGCTCCTAGACCTAAGTGCTACTTTTGACACCACATTATTTTGGAGAGATTGGAAACCCTAATTGGTCTACACCAGGCCTGGGCAATTATTTTTCCTGGAGAATCACATTAGAATCTATTTTTGCCTGCGCAGGCCAGAATCATATTATAGGATTATACATCATGTATATGACTTGTGGTGACATATTTGTTCTTAACCAAGATGGCGCCGACAGAGGGCTGCCTCGTTTCTAGTCCTTAGGAAACTTTGCAGTATTTTGTTTTTTTATGTATTATTTCTTACATTGTTAGCCCAGAAAACCTTAAGTGATATTATATACAGCCGGGAAGAACTATTGGATATCAGAGCGACGTCAACTTACCAGCACTACAACTTTCCTGAAGTGGATCCTTTGTCCGAACCACAGCATTTGAACTGATTCCAAAGGCTGACCCAAAACAACATCAGAGAAGAGAGAAGAGGCAGACGGAGCGGTCTTCTGGTCAGAATTCGGAGGCACACACAGCACCCACCGCTTCCGAGTATATTACTCGCTAATGTCCAGTCTCTAGATAACAAGGTAGACTAAATTAGGGCAAGGGTTACTTTCCAGAGAGACATCAGGGATTGTAACATACTCTGTTACACGGAAACATGGCTCTCTCAGGATATGCTGTCGGAGTCGGTACAGCAACCTGGATTCTTTGTGCATCGCGCCGACAGGGATAACTTCTTAGGGATGAAATCCCGTTAACGGGGTCAATTTGACAACAGCCAGTGAAAGTGCAGGGCACCAAATTCAAACAACAGAAATCTCATAATTAAAATTCCTCAAACATACAAGTATTATACACCATTTTAAAGATAAACTTCTTGTTAATCCGACCACAGTATCCGATTTCAAAAAGGCTTTACGGTGAAAGCACACCATGCGATTATGTTAGGTCAGCGCCTAGTCACAAAACAACATACACCATTTTCCAGCCAAAGAGAGGAGTCACAAAAAGCAGAAATAGAGAAAATGAATCACTAACCTTAGATAGTCTTCATCAGATGGCACTCATAGGACTTCATCTTACACAATACATGTATGTTTTGTTCGATAAAGTTCATATTTATATCCAAAAATCTCAGTTTACATTGGTGCGTTATGTTCAGTAATGTTTTGGTTCCAAAACAGCTGGTGATTTTGCAGAGAGCCACATCAATTTACAGAAATTCTCATTATAAACGTTGATGAAAGATACAAGGGTTATGCATAGAATTAAAGATAAACTTCTCCTTAATAATGCAACCGCTGTGTTAGATTTCAAAAAAGCTTTACGGTGAAAGCACACCATGCGATAATCTGAGTACAGCGCTCAGCCACCAAAACAAGCCATACAGATACCCGCCATGTTGTGGAGTCAACAAGTCAAAAATAGTGTTATAAATATTCACTTACCTTTGATGATCTTCATCGGAATGCACTCCCAGGAATCCCAGTTCCACAATAAATGTTAGTTTTGTTCGATAAAGTTAATCTTTGTCTCCTTTTTGTTTGCGCGTTTAGTTCACTATCCCAAATGCACAAGCATTAAGTCCAGACGAAAAGTCAAAAAAGTTCCAATATAGTTTGTAGAAACATGTCAAACAATGTATAGAATCAATCTTTAGGATGTTTCTATCATAAATCTTCAATAATATTCCAACCGGACAATTCCTTTGTCTTTAGAAATGAAAGGGAATGGAGCTCGCTTTCACGGCCATGCGCGTGACTAAACGAAAGGCTTTCAGCCAAACAACTGGTTCAAACAGCTCTTATTCGCTCCCCTTTTACAATAGAAGCCTGAAACAACGTTCTAAAGACTGTTGACATCTAGTGGAAGCCTTAGGAAGTGCAATCTGATCCCACAAACACTGTATATTGTATAGGCAATCACTTGAAAAACTACAAACCTCAGATTTCCCACTTCCTGGTTGGATTTTTCTCAGTTTTTTGCCTGCAATATGAGTTCTGTTATATTCACAGACATCATTCAAGGAGTTTTAGAAATTTCAGAGTGTTTTCTATCCAAATCTACTAATAATATGCATATCTTAGCTTCTGGGCCTGAGTAGCAGGCAGTTTACTCTGGGCACGCTTTTCATCCGAATGTGAAAATACTGCCCCCCAGCCCAGAGAGGATAAACATCTCTCCAGGAAGAAGAAGAGCGGGGGGGTGTTTCATGATTAACGTCTCATGGTGTAATTGTAACAACATACAGGAACTCAATTCCTTTTGTTCACCTGACCTAGAATTCCTCACAATCAAATGCCGACCGTATTATCTCCCAAATAAATTATCCTCGGTTATTGTCACAGCCGTGTATATCCCCCCTCAAGCCGATACCACAACGGCCCTCAAGGAATTTTACTGGACTTTATGCAAACTGGAAACCATATGTCCTGAGGCTGCATTTATTGTAGCTGGGGATTTTAACAAAGCAAATTTGAGAACAAGGCCACCTAAATTCTATCAGCATATTGACTGAAGCACTCGCACTGGAAAAACACTGGATCACTGCTACTCTAACTTCCGCGATGCATACAAGGCCCCTCCCTAAGGCAAATCTGATCACGACTCCATTTTGCTCCTCCCTTCCTATAGGCAGAAACTCAAACAGGATGTACCCGTGCTTAGGACTATTCAACGCTGGTCTGACCAATCGGAATCCACGCTTCAAGATTGTATTGATCATGTGGACTGGGATATGTTCCCGGGTAGCCTCTGAGAATAATATCAACGTATACGCTGATTCGGTGAGTGAGTTTATAAGGAAGTGTATAGGAGATGTTGTACCTCCTGTGACTATTAAAACCTACCCTAGGAAACAACACCTCCACTTCGCTGATCCTCAACACAGGGGCCCCACAAGGGTGTGTGCTCAGCCCCCTCCTGTACTCCCTGTTCACCCATG
Source organism: Salmo trutta (assembly GCF_901001165.1). NCBI lineage: Eukaryota > Metazoa > Chordata > Actinopteri > Salmoniformes > Salmonidae > Salmo > Salmo trutta. The sequence continues at coordinate 45,786,065 of NC_042983.1, read as the reverse complement.
ATTGCGTGGCCTTGCACGCCTCCAACTCAATCATCAGGTTTGCAGATGACACAACAGTAGTGGGCTTGATTACCAACAACGACAAGACAGCCTACAGGGAGGAGGTGAGGGCCCTCGGAGTGTGGTGTCAGGAAAACAACCTCTCACTCAACGTCAACAAAACAAAGGAGATGATCGTGGACTTCAGGAAACAGCAGAGGGAGCATCCCCCTATCCACATCGATGAGACAGTAGTGGAGAAGGTGGAAAGTTTTAAGTTCCTGGACAAACTGAAATGGTCCACCCACACAGACAGCGTGGTGAAGAAGGCACAACAGCGCCTCAGGAGGCTGAAGAAATTTCACTTGTCACCTAAAATCCCCTCAAACTTTTACAGATGCACAATCAATAACATCCTGTCGGGCTGTATCGCCGCCTTGTACGGCAACTGCACCGCCCTCAACCGCAAGGCTCTCCAGAGAGTGGTGCGGTCTGCACAACACATCACCGGAGGAAAACTACCTGCCCTCCATGACACCTACACCACCCGATGTCACAGGAAGGCCAAAAAGTTCACACCGCTACCATCCAGAAGGCGAGGTCAGTACAGGTGCATCAAAGCAGGGACCGAGAGACTGAAAAACAGCTTCTATCTCAAGGCCATCAGACTGTTAAACAGCCATCACTAACATAGAGTAGCTGCTGCCTACATAGACTTGAAATCACTGGCCACTTTAATAAATGGATCACTAGTCACTTTAATAATGCCACTTTAATAATGTTTTTATATGTATATACTGTATTATATTCCACTGTATTTTAGTCTATGCCGCTCTGATATTGTTCATCCATATATTATATATTCTTAATTCATCTTTACTTAGATTTGTGTGTATTGGGAATATTTTGTGTTACTTGTTAGATATTACTGTACTGTCGGATCTAGAAGCACAAGCATTTCACTACACTCACAATAACATCTGCTAACCATGTGACCAATAAAACTTGATTTGATATATCTACTGTAAATCCCGTCCAGATATGCTACTTATTTAACTTGCACAGAAATAAACCACATCCATGTTCTCCTTTTGGTTGGTATTTTCATGATTAAACATGCAATGAACTACACGGAGGGAAAAGTACAGGAAGAGTGAGAGGTAGGGGTAGAGCTGGTAGAGGAGTTCATGGCCAAAAGAAGACAGCAACTTTCAAATGAAATCAGAGCAACCTTCGTTGATCATGTCATCAACCTGTGGGCTGACAATGCGAGAGGTTGGACAGAGAGTGCAGCCCAACTTGAGCCGGTTTTTACTGTCGCCTGTGTCATCCGGACATTTAGACTGGAGTACGGGTATGTATGTAACCAAAAATGTCTTCCACACTATGTCGTACACCCCATGTCATAGTGTATCAGTTGGGTGACACCTGTTTATTTCATGAATAGCTGATGTCATACACTAACTGCACAAATGTCCTGTAGAATTTACTCTACTGTGGGGGAAATATCTTTAGGCTACATTGTCCAAGCCCTATATTTTTGTTTTTTTTGTTTTTCTAAAGGACTGAGAGACGTAACCATGGTGGAAGGGGCCAAATGTTCACAGGAGGAAGCTGCCATTGTAAAGTTGGTTTTTGGAAAATAATGAAATCAGATTACGAGAAATTCAAAGCCACATCATCCAAGACAACACCATATTCAACAACATTCTTCAACAATATTCTCACATCACAATGTGAGCTGCCATCTCCAATACACATGGTGTCCTCAAACCGTCATGCCAACATTGGACCATACAACACAGCCCATATTCTCACATTTCTGGACAGACTCCACGATATTCTCATACCACCAGAGCGTATGAATGATGCAGACCATCAAAGAACCAGGTACATTGTAGTATGGGACAGCGTGAGCTTTCATCGTGCAGCCCCAGTCCAAAACTGGTTTGCTGACCACCCACCATTTCTCGTGCAATACCTCCCACCACACTCACCATTTCTGAACCCCATAGAAGAGTTATTTTCGGCATGGCGGTGGAACGACCGGCAGCCCCTTTGTGCGCATGCCTCTTGTGCAGGCTATGGAAGAGGCATGTGATGAGATTGTGGGTGCGATTCAGGGATGGATAAGGCACTCAAGGCGCTTCTTCCCTCGATGTCTGGCAAGGGAAGATATTGCCTGTGATGTGGACGAGGCGTTGGGTCCAGACCCAGCTGTGCGGCAAGATGCTGCCTAATTATTTTTCTTGCCTCTATTTTTTTTTAATATATATTTTTTCTGTAAATTTTCTTTTTCAGGTTACAGTTTACTGTTTTTTTGTGAGCATATTTTTGTTCAGTCCAATGTAAATATATCTGCTGTACATATGTTGCACTGACTTGTTTGGTGAAAAATAAAAAATAAAATATTTCAACAGCATGTGTGTGTATCTGCAAATATTTCTGTGCATATGAAGAATTTTCTACAATTTGAACTATTTTAGTATTATGGCAAAGCATACTAAAATATTGAGAGTGCTTTTCATTATGCCCAGCAGTGTGTAGTTGGTTAGACAAAAATCTGGTAATATGAATGAAGTGTGTGCCATTTCGTGCAAACGTTTGATTTTGATAACGCTATATGTAGTTTAGGTTGCAGTGCTTCATGATGCAGGATATATGAGGTATTTTGCAGTTTGGGCGTGTGGTTTTGTGAATTGCGTTAAGTATTTTTGATAAAACCAGCCTAGTTTGCAAAATTGTGTTTTAGCCATTGGGAAAAACTGTAAGCACCTTCCCCAAACTCAGCCATCTCACGTTTGTGTGGTACGTGAGAACTCTCTTAGATGAACATATCAAGAATATTTTTTCCGTCTTTGTAACATTGCATAAATCTGAAACTTTTTGTCTAAAAATGATAAATTAAAACTAATCCATGCTTTTGTCACTCCTAGGTTAGACTACTGCAATGCTCTACTTTCCGGCTACTCGGATAAAGCACTAAATAAACTTCAGTTAGTGCTAAATACGGCTGCTAGAATCTTGACTAGAACCAAAAAATGTGATCATATTACTCCAGTGCTAGCCTCTCTACACTGGCTTCCTGTTAAGGCTAGGGCTGATTTCAAGGTTTTACTGCTAACCTACAAAGCATTACATGGGCTTGCTCCTACCTATCTCTCCGATTTGGTCCTGCCGTACATACCTACACATACGCTACGGTCACAAGACGCAGGCCTCTTTACTGTCCATAGAATTTATAACCAAACAGCTGGAGGCAGGGCTTTCTCCTATACAGCTCAATTTTTATGGAATGATCTGCCTACCCATGTGAGAGATGCAGACTCGGTCTCAACCTTTAAGTCTTTACTGAAGACTCATCTCTTCAGTAGGTCCTATGATTGAGTGTAGTCTGGCTTACTGGTGTTCTTCCATGTCGTCCCTAGGTACATCACTTGAGTGGGTTGCGTCACTGACGTGATCTTCCTGTCCGGTTTTGCGCTCCCTTGGGCTCACAGGATGAAGGACATCTTTGTGGGCAATACTCAGCCTGGTCTGTTGATATCCCTCTAGTGGTGTGGGGTCTATACTCAGCCTGGTCTCAGGGTCTGTTGATATCCCTCTAGTGGTGTGGGGTCTATACTCAGCCTGGTCTGTTGATATCCCTCTAGTGGTGTGGGGTCTATACTCAGCCTGGTCTCAGGGTCTGTTGATATCCCTCTAGTGGTGTGGGGGCTGTGCTTGGGCAAAGTGGGTGGGGTTATATCCTGCCTGGTTGGCCCTGTCCGGGGGTATCATAGGACAGGGCCACAGTGTCTCCCGACCCCCCTTGTCTCAGTCTCTGCAGTAGTCTATGTGCCGGGGGGCTAGTGTCAGTCTGTCTATTCTGGTGTATTTCTCCTGTCTTATCTGGTGTCCTGTGTGAATTTAAGTATGTTCCCTCTAATTCTCTCCTGGAGGACCTGAGCCCTAGGACCATGCCTCAGGACTACCTGGCATGATGACTCCTTGCTGTCCCCAGTCCACCTGGCCGTGCTGCTGCTCCAGTTCCAACTGTTCTGCCTGCGGCTATGGAACCCTGACCTGTTCACCGGACGTGCTACCTGTCCCAGACCTGCTGTTTTCAACTCTCTAGAGACAGCAGGAGCGGTAAAGATACTCTCAATGATCGGCTATGAAAAGCCAACTGACATTTACTCTTGAGGTGCTGATCTGTTGCACCCTTTACAACCACTGTGATTATTATTTGACCCTGCTGGTCATCTATGAACGTTTGAACATCTTGAAGAACAATCCGTCCTTAATGGCCATGTTCTGTTATAATCTCCACCCAGCACAGCCAGAAGAGGACTGGCCACCCCTCATAGCCTGGTTCCTCTCTAGGTTTCTTCCTAGATGAATTCCTCTCTAGGGAGTTTTTCCCCCTGAGAGCCTGGTTCCTCTCTAGGTTTCTTCCTAGGTTCCTGCCTTGTTCTGCTCCTACATCAGCACACTTTCTGTTTGGGGTTTTAGGATGGGTTTCTGCTGTTGGGGGTTTTAGGCTGGGTTTCTGCTGTTGGGGGTTTTAAGCTGGGTTTCTGCTGTTGGGGGTTTCAGGCTGGGTTTCTGCTGTTGGGGGTATTAGGCTGGGTTTCTGCTGTTGGGGGTTTTAGGCTGGGTTTCTGCTGTTGGGGGTTTTAGGCTGGGTTTCTGTAAAGCACTTTGTGACGTCTGCTGATGTAAAAAGGGATTTATAAATACATTTCATTGATTGATACTTGTGAATATGAAGGAGGTATTACCCTCTCTCTCCATCCCTCCTCCTATCTCTCTCCATATCCCTCCCCCTTTCCATCCCTCCCTCCCCTCTTTCTCTCTCCATATCCCTCCCCCTTTCCATCCCTCCCTCCCTCCCCTCCCTCTCTCCATATCCCTCCCCCTTTCCATCCCTCCCTCCCTCCCCTCCCTCTCTCCATATCCCTCCCCCTTTCCATCCCTCCCTCCCTCCCCTCCATCCCTCCTCCTTTCCATCTCTCTCTCCATATCCCTCCCCCTTTCCATCCCTCCCTCCCCTCCCTCTCTCCATATCCCTCCCCCTTTCCATCCCTCCCTCCCTCCCCTCCATCCCTCCTCCTTTCCATCTCTCTCTCCATATCCCTCCCCCTTTCCATCCCTCCCTCCCCATCCCTCCCCCTTTCCCTCCCTCCCTCTCTCCATCCCTTCCCTCCCATGATGGTACAAGGGCCAGATTGGGAATTTAGCTAGGACACTACTCTTACAATAAGTGCCATGGGATCTTTAGTGACCACTGAGAGTCAGGACACCCATTTAACGTCCCATCCGAAGTACAGGTGCATCAAAGCTGGGACCGAGAGACTGAAAAACAGCTTCTATCTCAAGGCCATCAGACTGCTAAACAGCAGTCACGAACTCAGAGTAGCTGCTGCCTACATTGAGACCCAATCACTGGCCACTTTAATAAATGGATCACTGGCCACTTTAAACAATGTTTACATATCTTACATTACTCATATCACATGTATATACACTGTACTCTATACCATCTATTACACCTTGCTATGACACTCATCCATATATTTATATGTACATATTCTCATTCACCCCTTTAGATGTGTGTATTAGGTAGTTGTTGGGGAATTGTTAGATTACTTGTTAGATATACATTTACATTTTAGTCATTTAGCAGACGCTCTTATCCAGAGCGACTTACAGTAGTGAATACATACATTTCATACATTTTTTTTTCTCCTGTGCTGTTGGAACTAGAAGCACAAGCATTTTGCTACACTCGCATTAACATCTGCTAACCATGTGTATGTGACTGTGGCAAACCTCTTCAAAGTTAGGAGCGTTTGTCACAAATTAAGTGGGAAACTGTCACCAAAGTCAGCCCAGAATGAAAGTTCTTTCGAACATGACAGTACCTGTGTGTTTGTTTCTCTGTCCTGGTCCACCCAGGCCGCAGGTAAGGTCAAGGATAGCAGGGTTCGGTACACAAATCTGGTTTTTCTTGACCCTTTATCTGTGGGTCGGCTCCACCTTCTGAGGGTTCCCCTTGCTTCTGGTAATTGTAGTTTTGGCAGTCGGCCATTTTGTGATCTGTAGTTCTGATCGGGGTGGCCATTTTAGTGATCGGGCAGAGCCCGTTTATTAGTTCTGCCCTCACATATCTGCCATTTATCACTCGACCCCCTTCTTTGCCACAGTGACACACACAGCCATGCAATCTCCATAGAAAGACATTGGCAGTAGAATGGCCTTACTGAAGAGCTCAGTGACCTTAAACATGACACCGTCATAGGATGCCACCTTTCCAACAAGTCAGTTAGTCAAATTTCTACCCTGCTAGAGCTCAACTGTAAGTGCTGTTATTGTGAAGTGGAAACGTCTCGGAGCAACAACGGCTCAGCCGTGAAGTGGTAGGCCACACCAGCTCACAGAACAGGACCACCGAGTGCTGAAGCGCGTAAAGATCGTCTGTCCCAGGTTGCAACACTCACTACCGAGTTCCAAACTGCCTCTGGAAGCAACGTCAGCACAAGAACTGTTCATCTGGAGGATGAATGGAAACGCGTTCTCTGGCGGACGAATCTGCGTTCAGCGGATGCCAGGAGAACGCTACCTGCCTGAATGAACAGTGCTAAATGTAAAGTTTGGTGGAGGAGGAATAATGGTCTGGGGCTGTTTTTCAAGTTTTGGCCCCTTAGTTCCAGTGAAGGGAAATCTTAACGCTACAGCATACAATGACATTCTAGATGATTCTGTGCTTCCAACTTTGTGGCAACAGTTTGGGGAAGGCCATTTCCTGTTTCAGCATGACAATGCCCCCAAACAACAAGTGTGTTGAAGAACTTGACTGGCCTGCACAGAGCCCTGACCTCAACCCCATCGAACACCTTTGGGATGAATTGGAACGCCGACTGCGAGCCAGGCCTAATCGCCCAACATCAGTGCCCGACCTCACTAATGCTCTTGTTCCTGAATGGAAGCAAGTCCCCACAGCAATATTCCAACATCTAGTGGAAAGCCTTCCCAGAAGAGTGGAGGCTGTTATAGCAGCAATGTTCCAACATCTAGTGGAAAGCCTTCCCAGAAGAGAGGAGGCTGTTATAGCAGCAATGTACCAACATCTAGTGGAAAGCCTTCCCAGAAGAGAGGAGGCTGTTATAGCAGCAAAGGGGGGGACCAACTCCATATTAATGACTTCCCAGAAGAGTGGAGGCTGTTATAGCAGCAAAGGGGGGGACCAACTCCATATTAATGACTTCCCAGAAGAGTGGAGGCTCTTATAGCAGCAAAGGGGGGGACCAACTCCATATTAATGACTTCCCAGAAGAGTGGAGGCTGTTATAGCAGCAAAGGGGGGGACCAACTCCATATTAATGACTTCCCAGAAGAGTTAGGGCTCTTATAGCAGCAAAGGGGGGGGGACCAACTCCATATTAATGTCCAGGATTTTAGCATTAGATGTTCGACTAGCAGGTGTCCACATACTTTTAGTCATGTAGTGAATGTAATCTACAGCACCATATATAATACTGAATCATGTATAAATGTATAAATGCTATCCACATCAGCCACAATGGACAGGGGAAAAGGCAGGAATAAGCATGCTAGCTTTCGTGTGTGTGTGTGTGTGTGTGTGTGTGTGTGTGTGTGTGTGTGTGTGTGTGTGTGTGTGTGTGTGTGTGTGTGTGTGTGTGTGTGTGTGTGTGTGTGTCAGTCATCGGGGGTAGAAGGCTGGGATCAACGGCTCTGGCGAGTCCTTGTTCTTTAACATTGGTAACGCCTTCCTCTCCATGGTAACGCCATGGTAACGCCGTCCTCTCCAAGGTAACGCCGTCCTCTCCATGGTAATGCCGTCCTCTCCACGAGATGGTGGGCCGGCGATCATCAGCCCTGTAGGCAGGGAGTTCCCATCTTTTTAGCTTTGAGGAAATTAAATAATTTTAAGCCCATAAGAAGAAAGAACATCGCTATCCATCTTTCTCACACTTTCCCTCTCCCTCTTTCCCCTCTCTCTCCGACATGATCTGATCTCAGTGATGTTCAGGGTCTTCCTCCTGGGAGAAGCGACCAGGGTCTTCTTCCTAACGAGGTGTGACCATGATTCATTCATATCTCTTTCCTGTCCCAAATGGCACCCTATTCCCTATATAGTGCACTACTATAGACCAGAGCCCTATTCCCTATATAGTGCACTACTATAGACCAGAGTCCTATTCCCTATATAGTGCACTACTATAGACCAGAGCCCTATTCCCTATATAGTGCACTACTATAGACCAGAGCCCTATTCCCTATATAGTGCACTACTTTAGACCAGAGCCCTATTCCCTATATAGTGCACTACTATAGACCAGAGCCCTATTCCCTATATAGTGCACTACTTTAGACCAGAGCCCTATTCCCTATATAGTGGACTACTTTAGACCAGAGCCCTATTCCCTATATAGTGCACTACTTTAGACCAGAGCCCTATTCCCTATATAGTGGACTACTATAGACCAGAGCCCTATTCCCTATATAGTGCACTACTTTAGACCAGAGCCCTATTCCCTATATAGTGCACAACTATAGACCAGAGCCCTATTCCCTATATAGTGCACTACTATAGACCCAGAGCCCTATTCCCTATATAGTGCACTACTATAGACCAGAGCCCTATTCCCTATAAAGTGGACTACTATAGACCAGAGCCCTATTCCCTATATAGTGGACTACTATAGACCAGAGCCCTATTCCCTATATAGTGGTACTACTATAGACCAAAGCCCTATTCCCTATATAGTGCACTACTATAGACCAGAGCCCTATTCCCTATATAGTGGACTACTATAGACCAGAGCCCTATTCCCTATATAGTGCACTACTATAGACCAGAGCCCTATTCCCTATATAGTGCACTACTATAGACCAGAGCCCTATTCCCTATATAGTGGACTACTATAGACCAGAGCCCTATTCCCTATATAGTGCACTACTATAGACCAGAGCCCTATTCCCTATATAGTACACTACTATAGACCAGAGCCCTATTCCCTATGTAGTGGTACTACTATAGACCAGAGCCCTATTCCCTATATAGTGCACTACTATAGACCAGAGCCCTATTCCCTATATAGTGCACTACTATAGACCAGAGCCCTATTCCCTATATAGTGGACTACTATAGACCAGGGCCCTATTCCCTATATAGTGGACTACTATAGACCAGAGCCCTATTCCCTATATAGTGCACTACTATAGACCCAGAGCCCTATTCCCTATATAGTGGACTACTATAGACCAGAGCCCTATTCCCTATATAGTGGACTACTATAGACCAGAGCCCTATTCCCTATATAGTGGACTACTATAGACCAGAGCCCTATTCCCTATATAGTGCACTACTATAGACCCAGAGCCCTATTCCCTATATAGTGGACTACTATAGACCAGAGCCCTATTCCCTATACAGTGCACTACTTTAGACCAGAGCCCTATTCCCTATATAGTGCACTACTATAGACCAGAGCCCTATTCCCTATATAGTGGACTACTATAGACCAGAGCCCTATTCCCTATATAGTGGTACTACTATAGACCAGAGCCCTATTCCCTATATAGTGCACTACTATAGACCAGAGCCCTATTCCCTATATAGTGGACTACTATAGACCAGAGCCCTATTCCCTATATAGTGGACTACTATAGACCAGAGCCCTATTCCCTATATAGTGCACTACTATAGACCAGAGCCCTATTCCCTATATAGTGGACTACTATAGACCAGAGCCCTATTCCCTATATAGTGCACTACTAATCAAATCAAATTTATTTATATAGCCCTTCGTACATCAGCTGAAATCTCAAAGTGCTGTACAGAAACCCAGCCTAAAACCCCAAACAGCAAGCAATGCATGTGAAAGAAGCACGGTGGCTGGGAAAAACTCCCTAGGAAAAACTCCTGAGAAAGGCCAAAAACCTAGGAAGAAACCTAGAGAGGAACCAGGCTATGAGGGGTGGCCAGTCCTCTTCTGGCTGTGCCGGGTGGGTATTATAACAGAACATGGTCAAGATGTTAAAATGTTCGTAAATGACCAGCATGGTCAAATAATAATAATCATAGTAATTGTCGAGGGTGCAACAAGCACGTCCGGTGAACAGGTCAGGGTTCCGTAGCCGCAGGCAGAACAGTTGAAACCGGAGTAGCAGCATGGCCAGGTGGACTGGGGACAGCAAGGAGTCATCATGCCAGGTAGTCCTGAGGCATGGTCCTAGGGCTCAGGTCCTCCGAGAGAAAGAAAGAAAGAGAGAAAGAGAGAATTAGAGAGAGCATATTTACATTCACACAGGACACCGGATAAGACAAGAGAATACTCCAGATGTAACAGACTGACCCTAGCCCCCCGACACATAAACTACTGCAGCATAAATACTGGAGGCTGAGACAGGAGGGATCAGAAGACACTGTGGCCCCATCCGATGATACCCCCGGACAGGGCCAAACAGGCAGGATATAACCCCACCCACTTTGCCAAAGCACAGCCCCCACACCACTATAGGGATATCTACAACCACCAACTTACCGTCCGAAGACAAGGCCGAGTATAGCCCACAAAGATCTCCGCCACGGCACAACCCAAGGGGGGGCGCCAACCCAGACAGGAAGACCACGTCAGTGGCTCAACCTACTCAAGTGACGCACCCCTCCCATGGACGGCATGGAAGAACACCAGTAAGTCAGTGACTCAGCCCCTGTAATAGGGTTAGAGGCAGAGAATCCCAGTGGGAAGAGGGGAACCGACAAGGCAGAGACAGCAAGGGCGGTTCGTTGCTCCAGCCTTTCCGTTCACCTTCACACTCCTGGGCCAGACTATACTTAATCATAGGACCTACTGAAGAGATAAGTCTTCAGTAAAGACTTAAAGGTTGAGACTGAGTCTGCGTCTCTCACATGGGTAGGCAGACCATTCCATAAAAATGGAGCTCTATAGGAGAAAGCCCTACCTCCAGCCGTTTGCTTAGAAATTCTAGGGACAATTAGGAGGCCTGCGTCTTGTGACCGTAGCGTACGTGTAGGTATGTACGGCAGGACCAAATCGGAAAGATAGGTAGGAGCAAGCCCATGTAATGCTTTGTAGGTTAGCAGTAAAACCTTGAAATCAGCCCTTGCCTTAACAGGAAGCCAGTGTAGGGAGGCTAGCACTGGAGTAATATGATCAAATTTTTTGGTTCTAGTCAGGATTCTAGCAGCCGTATTTAGCACTAACTGAAGTTTGTTTAGTGCTTTATCCGGGTAGCCGGAAAGTAGAGCATTGCAGTAGTCGAGCCTAGAAGTAACAAAAGCATGGATTAATTTTTCTGCGTCATTTTTGGACAGAAAGTTTCTGATTTTTGCAATGTTACGTAGATGGAAAAAAGCTGTCCTTGAAGCAGTCTTGATATGTTCTTCAAAAGAGAGATCAGGGTCCAGAGTAACGCCGAGGTCCTTCACAGTTTTATTTGAGACGACTGTACAACCATCCAGATTAATTGTCAGATTCAACAGAAGATCTCTTTGTTTCTTGGGACCTAGGACAAGCATCTCTGTTTTGTCCGAGTTTAAAAGTAGAAAATTTGCAGCCATCCACTTCCTTATGTCTGAAACACAGGCTCTCTAAAAAAAAAAAACTATAGACCAGAGCCCTATTCCCTATATAGTACACTACTATAGACCAGAGCCCTATTCCCTATATAGTGGTACTACTATAGACCAGAGCCCTATTCCCTATATAGTGCACTACTATAGACCAGAGCCCTATTCCCTATATAGTGCACTACTATAGACCAGAGCCCTATTCCCTATATAGTGGACTACTATAGACCAGAGCCCTATTCCCTATATAGTGCACTACTTTAGACCAGAGCCCTATTCCCTATATAGTGCACTACTATAGACCAGAGCCCTATTCCCTATATAGTGCACTACTATAGACCAGAGCCCTATTCCCTATATAGTGCACTACTATAGACCAGAGCCTAATAAGATGCCATTTCAGAGCGGAGGAGAGATTTCAGAGCGGAGGAGAGATTTCAGAGCGGAGGAGAGATTTCAGAGCGGAGGAGAGATTTCAGAGCGGAGGAGAGATTTCAGAGCGGAGGAGAGATTTCTGGACAAAGAGACGGGAAGTGATAAGACAGGAACAGTTCTGGGTGAGGGAGAGAGAGAGGGAGAAACAGAGGGGGAGAAACAGAGGGGGAGAGAGAGGGGGAGAGAGAGGGGGAGAAACAGATGGGGAGAAACAGAGGGTGAGAGAGAGGGGGAGAGAGAGGGGGAGAAACAGAGGGGGAGAAACAGAGAGGGGAGAGAGAGGGGTAGAGAGAGGGGGAGAAACAGAGGGGGAGAAACAGAGGGGGAGAAACAGAGGGGGAGAGAGAAACAGAGGGGGGAGAGAGAGACAGAGAGGGAGAGAGAGACAGAGGGAGAGAGAGAGACAGAGGGAGAGAGAGAGACAGAGGGAGAGAGAGAGACAGAGGGAGAGAGAGACAGAGGGAGAGAGAGACAGAGGGGGAGAGACAGAGGGGGAGAGACAGAGGGGGAGAGACAGAGGGGGAGAGGGGGAGAAACAGTGGGAGAGACAGGGGAGAGAGACAGAGACAAGGGGAGAGAGGGGGAATGAGAGGGGGAGAAACATGGGGAGAGAGAGAGGGAGAGACAGGGGAGAGAGAGGGGGGAGAAACATGGGGAGAGACAGAGGGGGAGAGACAGAGGGGGAGAGGGGGAGAAACAGTGGGAGAGAGAGAGGGAGAGACAGGGGAGAGAGAGAGACAGAGGGAGAGAGAGAGACAGAGGGGGAGAGACAGAGGGAGAGAGACAGAGACAAGGGGAGAGAGGGGGAATGAGAGGGGGAGAAACATGGGGAGAGAGAGAGGGAGAGACAGGGGAGAGAGAGGGAAAGAAAGGGGAAGACAGAGGGGGAGACAAAGGGACAGAGAGAGGGAGAAAGAGAGGGAGCGCGTCCATCCATCCTTCTCACCGTCTTCCAATCCCTCCCTGGTAAAGTATCTCTCAACACTATTCCTGTTATCTCCACTGTTTGTAAATGAGATTCTCTCTACTGGAGTCTACCACAGCATCGACACAGAGGGGTCAAAGGTCACCAGGGAGAGACGATAGCTGGGGAGGTCAGAGAGGCAGAGAGGAGAGTGGACGATTCTGTAATTCTAGAAAAACAGGAGTGTAGATTTGAGTCGGGGTCACTGCAGATTCCAAGCATACCAACAGGATCATAGATAATGGGAGTGTTTCTGAAAAAAAAAAACTTCAATCTCTTTCAACACTAAATGAACAGAAAGCTATTGTGCTGAATGTCTCTCATCGTATCTCTTATCCTCGCCACTCGTCCTCTCCTCTATCTGTCCGGCGGACTCCACTTGTGAACAGAGCACTACAGAGCACTACAGAGCACTACAGAGCACTACAGAGCACTGCAGAGCACTACAGAGCACTACAGAGCACTGCAGAGCACTACAGAGCACTACAGAGCACTGCAGAGCACTACAGAGCACTACAGAGCACTACAGAGCACTACAGAGCACTACAGAGCACTCGTGGCTGAAGAGGTTGTTTTATCACTGCTTTTAAGCTCTCTCCAACAACTAAAGCTAAAGCCTGTTTTAACTCTCTGTGTACGTGTGTGGACTGGGATACAAGGTAACGCTTCATTACGGAGGGAAAGTCCATCCTCTCAGACACGGGGTTTAATGTGGGACTCGGCTCTGTCTAATCAACCTCTGTCCAAATATTGGAGACACAAATGGCCAGTGAGACAAACATCTGACATTCTCCTGTCTTTTTACTCGTAGAAAAAAACAAACATAGTTTTGTCTTTAGCGGAAGGAGAGAGAGTGAGATATATAGAAATACCTTCCACATGAACAATATGCTAATCTCCCTGGCTCCTCAGAGCTAATATAATACAGCTGATTGTCCTCTCCTCAGAGGTAATATAATACAGCTGATTGTCCTCTCTCCTCAGAGCTAATACAATACAGCTGATTGTCCTCTCTCCTCAGAGCTAATATAACACAGCTAATTGTCCTCTCTCCTCAGAGCTAATACAATACAGCTGATTGTCCTCTCTCCTCAGAGCTAATATAATACAGCTGATTGTCCTCTCTCCTCAGACAGAGCTAATATAATACAGCTGATTGTCCTCTCTCCTCAGACAGAGCTAATATAATACAGCTGGTTGTCCTCTCTCCCCAGAGCTAATATAACACAGCTGATTGTCCTCTCTCCCCAGACAGAGCTAATACAATACAGCTGATTGTCCTCTCTCCTCAGACAGAGCTAATATAATACAGCTGATTGTCCTCTCTCCTCAGACAGAGCTAATATAATACAGCTGATTGTCCTCTCTCCTCAGAGCTAATATAATACAGCTGATGTCCTCTCTCCTCAGACAGAGCTAATATAATACAGCTGGTTGTCCTCTCTCCTCAGAGCTAATATAATACAGCTGATTGTCCTCTCTCCTCAGAGCTAATATAATACAGCTGATTGTCCTCTCTCCTCAGACAGAGCTAATATAATACAGCTGATTGTCCTCTCTCCTCAGACAGAGCTAATATAATACAGCTGGTTGTCCTCACTCCTCAGAGCTAATATAATACAGCTGATTGTCCTCTCTCCTCAGAGCTAATATAATACAGCTGATTGTCCTCTCTCTTCAGAGCTAATATAATACAGCTGGTTGTCCTCTCTCCTCAGACAGAGCTAATATAATACAGCTGGTTGTCCTCTCTCCTCAGACAGAGCTAATATGATACAGCTGATTGTCCTCTCTCCTCAGACAGAGCTAATATAACACAGCTGATTGTCCTCTCTCCTCAGAGCTAATATAATACAGCTGATTGTCCTCTCTCCTCAGACAGAGCTAATATAACACAGCTGATTGTCCTCTCTCCTCAGACAGAGCTAATATAATACAGCTGATTGTCCTCTCTCCTCAGACAGAGCTAATATAACACAGCTGATTGTCCTCTCTCCTCAGAGCTAATATAATACAGCTGATTGTCCTCTCTCCTCAGACAGAGCTAATATAACACAGCTGATTGTCCTCTCTCCTCAGACAGAGCTAATATAATACAGCTGATTGTCCTCTCTCCTCAGACAGAGCTAATATAACACAGCTGATTGTCCTCTCTCCTCAGAGCTAATATAATACAGCTGGTTGCCCTCTCTCCTGAGAGCTAATTTAATACAGCGGATTGTCTTATCGACTTAAACAGAGCTAATATGCAGGTCTTATAAGAGACAGGATTGATAAATTCAATTAGTGGCTCCCTCTTGTGGTAACCTGCTGTAAAGACTCCACCTTGTTGTAACCTGCTGTAAAGACTCCACCTTGTGGCAGCCTGCTGTAAAGACTCCCTCTTGTGGCGGCCTGCTGTAAAGACTCCACCTTGTGGCAGCCTGCTGTAAAGACTCCCTCTTGTGGCGGCCTGCTGTAAAGACTCCCTCTTGTGGCGGCCTGCTGTAAAGACTCCCTCTTGTGGCAGCCTGCTGTAAAGACTCCCTCTTGTGGCGGCCTGCTGTAAAGACTCCCTCTTGTGGCAGCCTGCTGTAAAGACTCCACCTTGTGGCGGCCTGCTGTAAAGACTCCCTCTTGTGGCGGCCTGCTGTAAAGACTCCCTCTTGTGGCAGCCTGCTGTAAAGACTCCCTCTTGTGGCAGCCTGCTGTAAAGACTCCCTCTTGTGGCAGCCTGCTGTAAAGACTCCCTCTTGTGGCAGCCTGCTGTAAAGACTCCACCTTGTGGCGGCCTGCTGTAAAGACTCCCTCTTGTGGCAGCCTGCTGTAAAGACTCCCTCTTGTGACAGCCTGCTGTAAAGACTCCCTCTTGTGGCAGCCTGCTGTAAAGACTCCCTCTTGTGGCAGTCTGCTGTAAAGACTCCCTCTTGTGGGAGCCTGCTGTAAAGACTCCCTCTTGTGGCAGCCTGCTGTAAAAACAACTCCACGTGAAAAAGGGTGACTGAATAGAACACGACACAGAAGAAAGCATCAAGTTAGTTATTAATGGAATGTCAATATAACTCCTTCCACATAAAACAGTTTTTTCTGTGTACATTAAAGCACTGATGGTCTACAGTAAGTAAACCCAGACAAAGCTAGAGTTAAGAAGAGACAATATAAGAAGTGGTTAAGGCAAGATAACTGTTTCAGAGCGCTGCTTCATAGAGCAGCTACATCCACTATGGCCTGCATTCCTAAATGGCACCCTAATCCCTTATGACCAGGGCCCACGGGGAATAGGGGGCATTTGACTAGGGCCCACGGGGAATAGGGGGCCATTTAACCAGGGCCCACGGGGAATAGGGGGCCATTTGACCAGGGCTCACGGGGAATAGGGGGCCATTTGACCAGGGCTCACGGGGAATAGGGGGAATAGGGGGCATTTTGACCAGGGCCCACGGGGAATAGGGGGCATTTTGACCAGGGCCCACGGGGAATAGGGGGCATTTTGACCAGGGCCCACGGGGAATAGGGGGCATTTTGACCAGGGCCCACGGGGAATAGGGGGCCTTTAAACCAGGGCTCACGGGGAATAGGGGGCCATTTGACCAGGGCCCACGGGGAATAGGGGGCGTTTGACCAGGGACCATGGGGAATAGGGGGCGTTTGACCAGGGACCATGGGGATTTATTGTTGTTGCAATTTTTAAGTAAAAAATAGGTATTAGGTTAACAATAGGTAAGTAAAGAAATAAAACAAACAGTAAAATGACAGTGAAAAAACAGTAGCGAGGCTATATACAGGGGGTACCGGTACAGAGTCAATGTGGAGGCTATATACAGGGGGTACCGGTACAGAGTCAATGTGGAGGCTATATACAGGGGGTACCGGTACAGAGTCAATGTGGAGGCTATATATAGGGGGTACCGGTACAGAGTCAATGTGGAGGCTATATACAAGGGGGTACCGGTACAGAGTCAATGGTGTAGCTATATACAGGGGGTACCGGTACAGAGTCAATGTGGAGGCTATACAGGGGTACTACAGGGGGGGTCCGGTAACGGTACAGAGTCAATGTGGAGGCTATATACAGGGGGGTACCGGTACAGAGTCAATGTGGAGGCTATATACAGGGGGGTACCGGTACAGAGTCAATGTGGAGGCTATATACAGGGGGTACCGGTACAGAGTCAATGTGGAGGCTATATACAGGGGGTACCGGTACAGAGTCAATGTGGAGGCTATATACAGGGGGTACCGGTACAGAGTCAATGTGGAGGCTATATACAGGGGTACCGGTACAGAGTCAATGTGGAGGCTATATACAGGGGGTACCGGTACAGAGTCAATGTCGAGGCTATATACAGGGGATACCGGTACAGAGTCAATGTGGAGGCTATATACAGGGGATACCGGTACAGAGTCAATGTGGAGGCTATATACAGGGGATACCGGTACAGAGTCAATGTGGAGGCTATATACAGGGGGTACCGGTACAGAGTCAATGTGGAGGCTATATACAGGGGGTACCGGTACAGAGTCAATGTGGAGGCTATATACAGGGGGTACCGGTACAGAGTCAATGTGGAGGCTATATACAGGGGGTACCGGTACAGAGTCAATGTGGAGGCTATATACAGGGGGTACCGGTACAGAGTCAATGTGGAGGCTATATACAGGGGATACCGGTCCAGAGTCAATGTGGAGGCTATATACAGGGTGTTACGGTGCAGAGTCAATGTGGAGGCTATATACAGGGGGTACCGGTACAGAGTCAATGTGGAGGCTATATACAGGGGTTACTGGTACAGAGTCAATGTGGAGGCTATATACAGGGGGTACCGGTACAGAGTCAATGTGGAGGCTATATACAGGGGGTACCGGTTAGTCGGGCTAATTGAGGTAGTATGTACATGAATGTATAGTTAAAGTGACTATTCAGATATGATAAACAGAGTAGCAGCAGTGTAAAAAGAGGGGTTGCGGTGGGGGGGCACACAATGCAAATATTCCAGGTAGCCATTTGATTACCTGTTCAGGAGTCTTATGGCTTCGGGGTAGAAACTGTTGAGAAGCCTTTTTGTCCGACTTGGCACTCCAGTACCACTTGCCATGCGGTAGTAGAGAGAACAGTCTATGACTGGGGTGGCTGGAGTCTTTGACAATTTTTAGGGCCTTCCTCTGACACCGCCTGGTGTAGAGGTCGTGGATGGCAGGAAGCTTGGCCCCAGTGATGTACTGGGCCGTACGCACTACCCTCTGTAGTGCCTTGCGGTCGGAGGCCGAGCAGTTGCCGTACTAGGCAGTGAGGCAACCAGTCAGGATGCTCTCGATGGTGCAGCTGTAGAACCTTTTGAGGATCTGAGGACCCATGCCAAACCTTTTCAGTCTCCTAAGGGGGAATAGGTTTTGTCTAATGCAGGTGACGGCAGAGACTAGGGACTGGCAAGGGGGTCTGGAGGACTTGTTAGATTTTAACACTCCGAGCCTGGGGGAGTTTAAGGTGGGGTGGGGGGGCGAGGTGAGTACGCAGCACAGGGGATATAAAGGTGGGGTGGGGGGCGAGGTGAGTACGCAGCACAGGGGATATAAAGGGGGGGTAGAGGGCGAGGTGAGAACGCAGCACAGGGGATATAAAGGGGGGGTGAGGTGAGTACGCAGCACAGGGTATATAAAGGGGGGGTGAGGTGAGTACGCAGCACAGGGGATATAAAGGGGGGGTGGGGGGGCGAGGTGGGTACGCAGCACAGGGGATATAAAGGTGGGGTGGGGGGCGAGGTGAGTACGCAGCACAGGGGATATAAAGGGGATGTGGGGGGTGAGGTGAGTACGCAGCACAGGGGATATAAAGGTGGGGTGGGGGGGGCGAGGTAAGTACGCAGCACAAGGGATATAAAGGTGGGGTGGGGGGCGAGGTGATTACGCAGCACAGGGGATATAAAGGGGGGTGGGGGGGGCGAGGTGAGTACGCAGCACAGGGGATATAAAGGGGGTTGGGGGGGCGAGGTGAGTACGCAGCACAGGGGATATAAAGGGGGGGTGGGGGGGTGAGGTGAGTACACAGCACAGGGGATATAAAGGGGGGGTGGGGGGCAAGGTGAGTACGCAGCACAGGGGATATAAAGGTGCAGTGGGGAGCGAGGTGAGTACGCAGCACAGGGGATATAAAGGGGGGGTGGGGGGGCGAGGTGAGTAAGCAGCACAGGGGATATAAAGGGAGGGTGGGGGGGCGAGGTGAGTACGCAGCACAGGGGATATAGAGGGGGGGTGGGGGGGCGAGGTGAGTACGCAGCACAGGGGATATAAAGGGGGGGTGGGGGGCAAGGTGAGTACGCAGCACAGGGGATATAAAGGTGGGGTGGGGGGGCGAGGTGAGTAAGCAGCACAAGGGATATAAAGGGAGGGTGGGGGGCGAGGTGAGTACGCAGCACAAGGGATATAGAGGGGGGGGGGGGGGGGGGCGAGGTGAGTACGCAGCACAGGGGATATAAAGGGGGGGTGGGGGGCAAGGTGAGTACGCAGCACAGGGGATATAAAGGGGGGTGGGGGGGGCGAGGTGAGTACGCAGCACAGGGGATATAAAGGGGGGGGTAGGAGGGTGAGTACGCAGCACAGGGGATATAAACGGGGGTAGAGGGCGAGGTGAGTACGCAGCACAGGGGATATAAAGGGGGGGTAGAGGGCGAGGTGAGTACGCAGCACAGGGGATATAAAGGGGGGGTGGGGGGGGTGAGGTGAGTACGCAGCACAGGGGATATAAAGGGGGGCGTGGGGGGCGAGGTGAGTACGCAGCACAGAGGATATAAAGGGGGGTGGGGGGCAAGGTGAGTACGCAGCAAAGGGAATAAAAAGGGGGGGTGGGGGGGTGAGTACGCAGCACAGGGGATATAAAGGGGGGGTGGGGGGGTGAGTACGCAGCACAGGGGATATAAAGGGGGGGTGGGGGGGCGAGGTGAGTACGCAGCACAGGGGATATAAAGGGGGGGTGGGGAGCGAGTTGAGTACGCAGCACAGGGGATATAAAGGGGGGATGGGGAAAGGTGAGTACGCAGCACAGGGGATATAAAGGGGGGGTGGGGGCAAGGTGAATACGCAGCACAGGGGATATAAACGGGGGGTGGGGGGGGTGAGGTGAGTACGCAGCATAGGGGATATAAAGGGGGGTGGGGGATGAGGTGAGTACGCAGCACAGGGGATATAAAGGGGGGGTGGGGGGCAAGGTGAGTATCAGCACAGGGGATATAAAGGTGGGGTGGGGGGCCAAGGTGGGTACGCAGCACAGGGGACATAAAGGGGGGGTGGGGGGGTGAGGTGAGTATCAGCACAGGGGATATAAAGGTGGGGTGGGGGGCCAAGGTGGGTACGCAGCACAGGGGACATAAAGGGGGGGCGAGGTGAGTACGCAGCACAGGGGATATAAAGGGGGGGTGGGGGGGTGAGGTGAGTATCAGCACAGGGGATATAAAGGGTGGGGTGGGGGGCCAAGGTGGGTACGCAGCACAGGGGACATAAAGGGGGGGGTGGGGGGGTGAGGTGAGTACGCAGCACAGGGGATATAAAGGGGGGTGTGGGGGCGAGGTGAGTACGCAGCACAAGGGATATAAAGGGGGGGGGGGGGGGCAAGGTGAGTACGCAGCACAGGGGATATAAAGGTGCGGTGGAGAGCGAGGTGAGTACGCAGCACAGGGGATATAAAGGTGGGGTGAGGTGAGTACACAGCACAAGGGATATAAAGGGGGGGTAGAGGGCGAGGTGAGTACGCAGCACAGGGGATATAAAGGTGGGGTAGAGGGCGAGGTGAGTATGCAGCACAGCGGATATAAAGGGGGGGAGGTGAGTACGCAGCACAGGGGCTATAAAGGGGGGGCGAGGTGAGTACGCAGCACAGGGGATATAAAGGGGGGGGGGGGGGGTGAGGTGAGTACGCAGCACAGGGGATATAAAGGGGGGTGGGGGGCAAGGTGAGTACGCAGCACAGGGGATATAAAGGGGGGGTGGGGGCGAGGTGAGTACGCAGCACAGGGGATATAAATGGGGGTGGGGGGCAGGTGAGTACACAGCACAGGGTATATAAATGGGGGGGTGGGGGGCGAGGTGAGTACGCAGCACAGAGGATATAAAGGGGGGTGGGGGGCAAGGTGAGTACGCAGCACAGGGAATATAAAAGGGGGGTGGGGGGCGAGGTGAGTACGCAGCACAGGGGATATAAAGGGGGGGTGGGGGGCGAGGTGAGTACGCAGCACAGGGGATATAAAGGGGGGGTGGGGGGACGAGGTGAGTACGCAGCACAGGGGATATAAAGGGGGTGTGGTGGGCAAGGTGAGTACGCAGCCACGGGATATAAAGGGGGGGTGGGGGCAAGGTGAATACGCAGCAAAGGGGATATAAAGGGGGGGTGGGGGGGGTGAGGTGAGTACGCAGCACAGGGGATATAAAGGGGGGGTGGGGGCAAGGTGAGTACGCAGCACAGGGGATATAAAGGGGGGGTGGGGGCGAGGTGAGTACGCAGCACAGGGGATATAAATGGGGGTGGGGGGCGAGGTGAGTACACAGCACAGGGTATATAAATGGGGGGGTGGGGGGCGAGGTGAGTACGCAGCACAGAGGATATAAAGGGGGGTGGGGGGCAAGGTGAGTACGCAGCACAGGGAATATAAAAGGGGGGTGGGGGGCGAGGTGAGTACGCAGCACAGGGGATATAAAGGGGGGGTGGGGGGCGAGGTGAGTACGCAGCACAGGGGATATAAAGGGGGGGTGGGGGGGCGAGGTGAGTACGCAGCACAGGGGATATAAAGGGGGGATGGGGGAAAGGTGAGTACGCAGCACAGGGGATATAAAGGGGGGATGGGGGAAAGGTGAGTACGCAGCACAGGGGATATAAAGGGGGGGTGGGGGCAAGGTGAATACGCAGCACAGGGGATATAAACGGGGGGTGGGGGGGGGTGAGGTGAGTACGCAGCATAGGGGATATAAAGGGGGGTGGGGGATGAGGTGAGTACGCAGCACAGGGGATATAAAGGGGGGGGGGGGGGCAAGGTGAGTATCAGCACAGGGGATATAAAGGTGGGGTGGGGGGCCAAGGTGGGTACGCAGCACAGGGGACATAAAGGGGGGGTGGGGGGGTGAGGTGAGTATCAGCACAGGGGATATAAAGGTGGGGTGGGGGGCCAAGGTGGGTACGCAGCACAGGGGACATAAAGGGGGGGCGAGGTGAGTACGCAGCACAGGGGATATAAAGGGGGGGTGGGGGGGTGAGGTGAGTATCAGCACAGGGGATATAAAGGTGGGGTGGGGGGCCAAGGTGGGTACGCAGCACAGGGGACATAAAGGGGGGGTGGGGGGGGTGAGGTGAGTACGCAGCACAGGGGATATAAAGGGGGGTGTGGGGGCGAGGTGAGTACGCAGCACAAGGGATATAAAGGGGGGGTGGGGGGCAAGGTGAGTACGCAGCACAGGGGATATAAAGGTGCGGTGGAGAGCGAGGTGAGTACGCAGCACAGGGGATATAAAGGTGGGGTGAGGTGAGTACACAGCACAAGGGATATAAAGGGGGGGTAGAGGGCGAGGTGAGTACGCAGCACAGGGGATATAAAGGTGGGGTAGAGGGCGAGGTGAGTATGCAGCACAGCGGATATAAAGGGGGGGTGAGGTGAGTACGCAGCACAGGGGCTATAAAGGGGGGGCGAGGTGAGTACGCAGCACAGGGGATATAAAGGGGGGGTGGGGGGGTGAGGTGAGTACGCAGCACAGGGGATATAAAGGGGGGTGGGGGGCAAGGTGAGTACGCAGCACAGGGGATATAAAGGGGGGGTGGGGGGCGAGGTGAGTACGCAGCACAGGGGATATAAATGGGGGTGGGGGGCAGGTGAGTACACAGCACAGGGTATATAAATGGGGGGGTGGGGGGCGAGGTGAGTACGCAGCACAGAGGATATAAAGGGGGGTGGGGGGCAAGGTGAGTACGCAGCACAGGGAATATAAAAGGGGGGTGGGGGGCGAGGTGAGTACGCAGCACAGGGGATATAAAGGGGGGGGTGGGGGGCGAGGTGAGTACGCAGCACAGGGGATATAAAGGGGGGGTGGGGGGGACGAGGTGAGTACGCAGCACAGGGGATATAAAGGGGGTGTGGTGGGCAAGGTGAGTACGCAGCCACGGGATATAAAGGGGGGGTGGGGGCAAGGTGAATACGCAGCAAAGGGGATATAAAGGGGGGGGGTGGGGGGGGTGAGGTGAGTACGCAGCACAGGGGATATAAAGGGGGGGTGGGGGGCAAGGTGAGTACGCAGCACAGGGGATATAAAGGGGGGGTGGGGGCGAGGTGAGTACGCAGCACAGGGGATATAAATGGGGGTGGGGGGCGAGGTGAGTACACAGCACAGGGTATATAAATGGGGGGGTGGGGGGGCGAGGTGAGTACGCAGCACAGAGGATATAAAGGGGGGTGGGGGGCAAGGTGAGTACGCAGCACAGGGAATATAAAAGGGTTGTGGGGGGCGAGGTGAGTACGCAGCACAGGGGATATAAAGGGGGGGTGGGGGGCGAGGTGAGTACGCAGCACAGGGGATATAAAGGGGGGGTGGGGGGGCGAGGTGAGTACGCAGCACAGGGGATATAAAGGGGGTGTGGTGGGCAAGGTGAGTACGCAGCCACGGGATATAAAGGGGGGGTGGGGGCAAGGTGAATACGCAGCAAAGGGGATATAAAGGGGGATGGGGGGGTGAGGTGAGTACGCAGCACAGGGGATATAAATGGGGGGTGGGGGACGAGGTGAGTACGCAGCACAGGGTATATAAAAGGGGGGTGGGGGGCAAGGTCAGTACGCAGCACAGGGGATATAAAGGTGTGGTGTGGGGGCGAGGTGAGTACGCAGCACAAGGGATATAAAGATGGGGTGGGGGGGTGAGTACGCAGCACAGGGGATATAAAGGGGGGGTGGGGGGCAAGGTGAGTACGCAGCACAGGGGATATAAAGGTGCGGTGGGGGGGCGAGGTGAGTACGCAGCACAGGGGATATAAAGGGAGGGTGGGGGGGTGAGGTGAGTACGCAGCAACAGGGGATATAAAGGGGGGTGGGGGGATGAGGTGAGTACGCAGCACAGGGGATATAAAGGGGGGGGGGCGAGGTGAGTACGCAGCACAGGGGATATAAAGGGGGCCGAGGTGAGTACGCAGCACAGGGGATATAAAGGGGGGGGTGGGGGGCGAGGGTGAGTACGCAGCACAGGGGATATAAAGGGGGGGTGGGGGGCGAGGTGAGTACGCAGCACAGGGGATATAAAGGGGGGGGCGAGGTGAGTACGCAGCACAGGGGATATAAAGGGGGGGGGCGAAGTGAGTACGCAGCACAGGGGATATAAAGGGGGGGTGGGGGGTGAGGTGAGTACGCAGCACAGGGGATATAAAGGGGGGGGCGAGGTGAGTACGCAGCACAGGGGATATAAAGGGGGGGGACGAGGTGAGTACGCAGCACAGGGGATATAAAGGGGGGTGGGGGGTGAGGTGAGTACGCAGCACAGGGGATATAAAGGGGGGATGGGGGCGAGGTGAGTACGCAGCACAGGGGATATAAAGGGGGGTGGGGGGCGAGGTGAGTACGCAGCGCAGGGGATATAAAGGGGGGGTGGGGGGGCGAGGTGAGTACGCAGCACAGGGGATATAAAGGGGGGTGGGGGGCGAGGTGAGTACGCAGCACAAGGGATATAAAGGGGGGTGGGGGGCAAGGTGAGTACGCAGCACAGGGGATATAAAGGGGGGGTGGGGGGGCGAGGTTAGTATGCAGCACAGGGATATAAAGGGGGGGTGGGGGGGGTGAGTACGCAGCACAGGGGATATAAAGGGGGGGGTGGGGGGGCGAGGTGAGTACGCAGCACAGGGGATATAAAGGTGCGGTGGAGAGCGAGGTGAGTACGCAGCACAGGGGATATAAAGGGGGGGTGGGGGGGTGAGTACGCAGCACAGGGGATATAAAGGGGGGGTGGGGGGCAAGGTGAGTACGCAGCACAGGGGATATAAAGGTGCGGTGGAGAGCGAGGTGAGTATGCAGCACAGGGATATAAAGGTGGGGTGGGGGGGGTGAGTACGCAGCACAGGGGATATAAAGGTGCGGTGGAGAGCGAGGTGAGTATGCAGCACAGGGATATAAAGGGGGGGTGGGGGGGTGAGTACGCAGCACAGGGGATATAAAGGGGGGGTGGGGGGCAAGGTGAGTACGCAGCACAGGGGATATAAAGGTGCGGTGGAGAGCGAGGTGAGTACGCAGCACAGGGGATATAAAGGTGGGGTGAGGTGAGTACACAGCACAAGGGATATAAAGGGGGGGTAGAGGGCGAGGTGAGTACGCAGCACAGGGGATATAAAGGTGGGGTAGAGGGCGAGGTGAGTATGCAGCACAGCGGATATAAAGGGGGGTGAGGTGAGTACGCAGCACAGGGGCTATAAAGGGGGGGCGAGGTGAGTACGCAGCACAGGGGATATAAAGGGGGGGTGGGGGGGTGAGGTGAGTACGCAGCACAGGGGATATAAAGGGGGGTGGGGGGCAAGGTGAGTACGCAGCACAGGGGATATAAAGGGGGGGTGGGGGCGAGGTGAGTACGCAGCACAGGGGATATAAATGGGGGTGGGGGGCAGGTGAGTACACAGCACAGGGTATATAAATGGGGGGGTGGGGGGCGAGGTGAGTACGCAGCACAGAGGATATAAAGGGGGGTGGGGGGCAAGGTGAGTACGCAGCACAGGGAATATAAAAGGGGGGTGGGGGGCGAGGTGAGTACGCAGCACAGGGGATATAAAGGGGGGGTGGGGGGCGAGGTGAGTACGCAGCACAGGGGATATAAAGGGGGGGTGGGGGGACGAGGTGAGTACGCAGCACAGGGGATATAAAGGGGGTGTGGTGGGCAAGGTGAGTACGCAGCCACGGGATATAAAGGGGGGGTGGGGGCAAGGTGAATACGCAGCAAAGGGGATATAAAGGGGGGGTGGGGGGGGGTGAGGTGAGTACGCAGCACAGGGGATATAAAGGGGGGTGGGGGGCAAGGTGAGTACGCAGCACAGGGGATATAAAGGGGGGGTGGGGGCGAGGTGAGTACGCAGCACAGGGGATATAAATGGGGGTGGGGGGCGAGGTGAGTACACAGCACAGGGTATATAAATGGGGGGGTGGGGGGCGAGGTGAGTACGCAGCACAGAGGATATAAAGGGGGGTGGGGGGCAAGGTGAGTACGCAGCACAGGGAATATAAAAGGGGGTGGGGGGCGAGGTGAGTACGCAGCACAGGGGATATAAAGGGGGGGTGGGGGGCGAGGTGAGTACGCAGCACAGGGGATATAAAGGGGGGGGGGGGGGGCGAGGTGAGTACGCAGCACAGGGGATATAAAGGGGGTGTGGTGGGCAAGGTGAGTACGCAGCCACGGGATATAAAGGGGGGGGTGGGGGCAAGGTGAATACGCAGCAAAGGGGATATAAAGGGGGGGTGGGGGGGTGAGGTGAGTACGCAGCACAGGGGATATAAATGGGGGGTGGGGGACGAGGTGAGTACGCAGCACAGGGTATATAAAAGGGGGGGTGGGGGGCAAGGTCAGTACGCAGCACAGGGGATATAAAGGTGTGGTGTGGGGGCGAGGTGAGTACGCAGCACAAGGGATATAAAGATGGGGTGGGGGGGTGAGTACGCAGCACAGGGGATATAAAGGGGGGGTGGGGGGCAAGGTGAGTACGCAGCACAGGGGATATAAAGGTGCGGTGGGGGGGCGAGGTGAGTACGCAGCACAGGGGATATAAAGGGAGGGTGGGGGGGTGAGGTGAGTACGCAGCACAGGGGATATAAAGGGGGGTGGGGGGATGAGGTGAGTACGCAGCACAGGGGATATAAAGGGGGGGGGCGAGGTGAGTACGCAGCACAGGGGATATAAAGGGGGCCGAGGTGAGTACGCAGCACAGGGGATATAAAGGGGGGGTGGGGGGCGAGGTGAGTACGCAGCACAGGGGATATAAAGGGGGGGTGGGGGGCGAGGTGAGTACGCAGCACAGGGGATATAAAGGGGGGGGCGAGGTGAGTACGCAGCACAGGGGATATAAAGGGGGGGGGGGCGAAGTGAGTACGCAGCACAGGGGATATAAAGGGGGGGTGGGGGGTGAGGTGAGTACGCAGCACAGGGGATATAAAGGGGGGGGCGAGGTGAGTACGCAGCACAGGGGATATAAAGGGGGGGACGAGGTGAGTACGCAGCACAGGGGATATAAAGGGGGGTGGGGGGTGAGGTGAGTACGCAGCACAGGGGATATAAAGGGGGGATGGGGGCGAGGTGAGTACGCAGCACAGGGGATATAAAGGGGGGTGGGGGGCGAGGTGAGTACGCAGCGCAGGGGATATAAAGGGGGGGTGGGGGGCGAGGTGAGTACGCAGCACAGGGGATATAAAGGGGGGTGGGGGGCGAGGTGAGTACGCAGCACAAGGGATATAAAGGGGGGTGGGGGGCAAGGTGAGTACGCAGCACAGGGGATATAAAGGGGGGGTGGGGGGGCGAGGTTAGTATGCAGCACAGGGATATAAAGGGGGGGTGGGGGGGTGAGTACGCAGCACAGGGGATATAAAGGGGGGGTGGGGGGGCGAGGTGAGTACGCAGCACAGGGGATATAAAGAGGGGGTGGGGAGCGAGGTGAGTACGCAGCACAGGGATATAAAGGGGGGATGGGGGCGAGGTGAGTACGCAGCACAGGGGATATAAAGGGGGGTGGGGGGCGAGGTGAGTACGCAGCGCAGGGGATATAAAGGGGGGGTGGGGGGCGAGGTGAGTACGCAGCACAGGGGATATAAAGGGGGGTGGGGGGCGAGGTGAGTACGCAGCACAGGGGGTATAAAGGGGGTGGGGGGGTTTTCATACAATGAGGATGTATCATTAAAGAAAGACAAAAGTCAAAAGTCTCTCAATTTCAATTCAAGGGGCTTTATTGGCACGGGAAATATGTTAACATTGCCAAAGCAAGTGACATAGATAATAAACAAAAGTGAAATAAACAATAAATAAATAACAGTAAACATTACACAAAAGTTCAAATGTCATATTATGTATATATACAGTGTTGTAACGATGTACAAATGGATAAAGTACAAAAGGAAAAATAAATAAGCATAAATATGGGTTGTATTTACAATGGTGTTTGTTCTTCACTGGTTGCCCTTTTCTTGTGGCAACAGGTCACATCTTGTTGCTGTGATGTCACACTGTGGTATTTCACCCAGTAGATATGGGAGTTTATCAAAATTGGGTTTGTTTTCTGTTTCTGTGTGGATCTGTGTAATCTGAGGGAAATGTGTCTCTAATATGGTCATACATTTGGCAGGAGGTTAGGAAGTGCAGCTCAGTTTCCACCTCATTTTGTGGGCAGTGTTGCACATAGCCTGTCTTCTCTTGAGAGCCAGGTCTGCCTACGGCGGCCTTTCTCAATAGCAAGGCTATGCTCACTGAGTCTGTACATAGTCAAAGCTTTCCTTAAGTTTGGGTCAGTCACAGTGGTCAGGTATTCTGCCACTATGCACTCTCTGTTTAGGGCCAAATAGCATTCTAGTTTGCTCAGTTTTTTTGTTAATACTTTCCAATGTGTCAAGTAATTATCTTTTTGTTTTTGTCTACCACAAAAGATATAGAATGACATATTACATGAGTTACAGAAGTCACATGACACATTGGGAATTCAGTCTCAGAGATCACGACAGGCATTAGCTAACGGACGCACGTACACACACACACACAGCTGTAAATAAATAATGAGACATTTGCCCTGCTGGCCTTCAGGTCCCAGATGAAAGAAAGTGCATCTCTGTGTCCACATTGGGGGCCTGGCATTCTGTCTCCCCCCCCTCCCTCCCTGCCTCCCCCACCCTGCCCCTCCCTCGGCCCTGTGGACTGAAAACAGAGGGGAAGGTATTTTTAAAGGCCTTTCTGAAGTTGTTGCCCATGAAAGCGTAGACCAGAGGGTTGACAGAAGAGTTGGAGTAGGACATGCAGTGGGCCCAGATCTTCACCTGGCAATCAAAACAAAACAAAACCAGCACTTTACTTACACGTAATTAACCAAAACAAAACCAATCAAACCAACACTTTATTTACACGTTATAAATCAAAACAAAACCAATCATACCAACACTTTATTTGCATGTTATAAATCAAAACAAAACCAATCAAACCAGCACTTTAGTTACACGTTATAAATCAAATCAAAACAAAACCAATCAAACCAGCACTTTATTTACACGTTATAAATCAAATCAAAACAAAACCAATCAAACCAGCAGTTTATTTACACGTTATAAATCAAAACAAAACCAATGAAACCAACACTTTATTTATACGTTATAAATCAAATCAAAACAAAACCAGCTTTATTTACACGTGCATATTTTTCATTTCACCTTTATTTAACCAGGTAAGCTAGTTGAGAACAAGTTCTCATTTACAACTGCGACCTGGCCAAGATAAAGCAAAGCAGTGCGACACAAACAACACAGAGCCACACATGGGATAAACAAAACATACAGTCAATAACACAATAGAAATATCTATATACAGTGTGTGCAAATACAGTAAGATTAGGGAGGTAAGGCAATAAATAGGCCATAGCGGCGAAATAATTACAATTTAGCATTAGCACTGGAATGATAGATGTGCAGAAGATGAATGTGCAAGTAGAGATACTGGGGTGCAAAGGAGCAAAAAATAAAATAAGAATTTGGGGATGAGGTAGTTGGGTGGGCTATTTACAGATGGGCTATTTACAGGTGAAATGATCAGTAAGCTGCTTTGACAGCTGATGCTTAAAGTTAGTGAGGGAGATATAAGACTCCAGCTTCAGTGATTTTTGCAATTCATTCCAGTCATTGGCAGCAGATAACTGGAAGGAAAGGTGGCCAAAGGAGGAATTGGCTTTGGGGGTGACCAGTGAAATATACCTGCTGGAGTGCGTGCTACGGGTGGGTGCTGCTATGGTGACCAGTGAGCTGAGATAAGGCAAGGCTTTACCTAGCAAAGACTTATAAATTACCTGAAGCCAGTGGGTTTGGCGACAAATATGAAACGAGGGCCAGGCAACGACAGCATACAGGTGGTGGGTGGTATATGGGGCTTTGGTGGCAAAACGGATGGCACTGTGATAGACTGCATCCAATTTGCTGAGTAGAGTGTTGGAGGCTATTTTGTAAATTACATCGCCGAAGTCAAGGATTGGCAGGATAGTCAGTTTTACGAGGGTATGTTTGACAGCATGAGTGAAGGATGCATTGTTGCGAAATAGGAAGCCGATTCTAGATTTAATTTTGGATTGGAGATGCTTAATGTGAGTCTGGAAGGAGAGTTTACAGTCTAACCAGACACCTAGGTATTTGTAGTTGTCCACATATTCTAAGTCAGAACCGTCCAGAGTAGTGATGCTAGACGTGTGGGCGGGTGCAGGCAGCGATCAGTTGAAGAGCATGCATTTAGTTTTACTTGTATTTAAGAGCAGTTGTAGGCCAGGGAAGGAGTGTTGTATGGCATTGAAGCTCGTCTGGAGGTTTGTTAGCACAGTGTCCAAAGAAGGGCCAGAAGTATACAGAATGGTGTCGTCTGCGTGGAGGTGGATCAGAGAATCACCAGCAGCAAGAGCGACATCATTGATGTATACAGAGAAAAGACGCAGCCAGAGAATTGAACCCTGTGGCACCTCCATAGAGACTGCTAGAGGTCCGGACAACAGGCCCTCCGATTTGACACACTGAACTCTATCTGAGAAGTAGTTGGTGAACCAGGCAAGGCAGTCATTTGAGAAACCAAGGCTATTGAGTATGCCAATAATAATGCGGTGATTGACAGAGTCGAAAGCCTTGACCAGGTCGATGAAGATGGCTGCACAGAACTGTCTTTTATCTATGGTGTGGCTGAGGTGCACCCATGACCAGCTCAGAAACCAGATTGCATAGCAGAGAAGGTAGGGTGGGATTCGAAATGGTTGGGGATCTGATGTTAACTTGGCTTTCGAAGACTTTAGAAAGGCAGGGTAGGATAGATATAGGGCTGTAACAGTTTGGGTCTGGAGTGTTTCCCCCTTTGAAGAGGGGGATGACCGCGGCAGCTTTCCAATCTTTAAGGATCTCAGACGATACAAAAGAGAGGTTGAACAGGCTAGTAATAGGGGTTGCAACAATTGCGGCGGATAATTTTAGAAAGAGAGGGTCCAGATTGTCTAGCCCGGCTGATTTGTAGGGGTCCAGGTTTTGAAGCTCTTTCAGAACATCAGCTATCTGGATTTGGGTGAAGGTGAAGTGGGGTAGGCTTGGGCAAGTTGCTGTGGGGGATGCAGAGCTGTTGACCGGGGTAGGGGTAGCCAGGTGGAAAGCATGGCCAGCTGCAGAAAAATGCTTATTGAAATTCTCGATTATCGTAGATTTATCGGTGGTGACAGTGTTTCCTAGCCTCAGTGCAGTAGGCAGCTGGGAGGAGGTGCTTTTTGTCCAATTTGATGATGCTGGAGAGATGAAGCAGGTACGGGGAGTAAAACATTTATTAAATAACGGACATGGTACGAGACAGGAACAGCGTCAGCAAACTGATACAAAAGACAAAAACAAAACAATGCAGCAGCAGGGAACAGAGCTGGGGAACTGACAAATATAGGGGAGGAAATTAACAGGTCATAAGTGAGTCCAGGTGAGTCCAATAACGCTGATGCGCATGACAAGGGAAGGCAGGTGTGCGTGATGCAGGGCAACCTGGCGCCCTCAAGCGCCAAGGGGAGGGAAGAGCGGGAGCAGACGTGACAGTACCTCCCCCTCTTGGGGCGCCACCCGGCGTCCCACCTGGGCGAACCGGCCGAGACATGGGCGCTGGGCAAGCCGGTTGGGGCGTGGAAGCCCGACGAACTGGCAGGAGCGTGACAGCCTGGCGAGCCGGCTGAGGCATGGGAGCCTGACGATCCCTCTGCAGCGAGGGAACCCGATGATCCAGTGGAGAGTGATGTGGGATGGGAAACCTCTCGAGCCAGCCAGGACGTGGAAGCCCGACGGGCTGGCTTAGGCACCCCCGGTTCCATCAGCGGCGAAATCCACCCCGACGTCACCAACAAAGCAAAAAACTCCTGGACCGGCTGGGCGAACAAGAACAGACGATCCGGCTGACGCCCGACGTGGGATGGGCACCATGCGAGCCAACCGGGGCAAGGAAACCTCTCGAGCCAGCAAGGCACCCCCGGTTCCATCGGCCGCGACCCAGAGCCGATGTCACCATACCAACCGGAACGCCAGTACTTCCCGATGCTTCGTATGAAGGCTGCTGCATTCTGTCACATGGGAGGCTGCTGCATTCTGTCTCATGGGATGACGCTGGAGAGACGAAGCAGGTACGGGGAGTAAAACATTTAATAAATAAGGAGAGACAGGAACAGCATCAGCAAACTGATACAAAAGACAAAAACAAAACAATGCAGCAGCGGCGAACAGAGCTGGGGAACTGACAAATATAGGGGAAGAAATGAGCAGGTGATAAATGAGTCCAGGTGAGTCCAATAACGCTGATGCACGTGACGAGGGAAGGCAGGTGTGCGTGATGGATGGCAGGAGTGTGTGATGCAGAGAAACCTGGCTCCCTCAAGCGCCAGGGGGAGGGAAGAACGGGAGCAGATGTGACACTCATTCTCCATGGACTTTACATTGCCCCAGAATATTTTGGAGTTTGTGCTACAGGATGCAAATTTCTGTTAGGAAAGCAAAGGCTAGCTTTTTCAAACTGCCTGTGTATATTGTTTCCTAACTTCCCTGAAAAGTTGCATATCACGGGGGCTATTTGCTGCTAATGCAGTACGCCACAGGATGTTTTTGTGCTGGTCAATGGCAGTCAAGTCTGGAGTGAACCAAGGGCTATATCTGTTCTTAGTTCTGCATTTTTTTGAATGGGGCATGCTTATTTAAGATGGTGAGTAAAGCACTTTTATAGAATAACCAGGCATCCTCTACTGACATAATGAGGTCAATGTCATTCCAGGATACCCGGGCCTGGTCGATTAGATAGGCCTGCTCCCTGAAGTGTTTCACAGTGTGAGGGGTGTTCGTTTGATCGTGGACCCGTTACGGACGCAGGCAATGAGGCTGTGATCGCTGAGATCCTGTTTGAAGACAGCAGAGGTGGTATTTGGAGGGCAGGTTGGTCAGAATGATATCTATGAGGGTGTTTATGGATTTAGGGTTGTACCTGGTAGGTTCCTTGATAATTTGTGTGAGATTGAGGGCATCTTGCTTAGATTGTAGGATGGCCCGGGTGTTAAGCATATCCAAGTTTAGGTCACCTAACAGTACAAACTCTGAAGATAAATGGGGGGGCAATTAATTCACATATGGTGTCCAGGGCACAGATGGAGGTTGAAGGGGGGTCTTTAACAAGCGGCAACAGTGAGAGACTTGTTTCTGGAAAGGTGGATTTTTAAAAGTAGAAGCTTGAACTGTTTTGGTACAGACCTAGATAGTAATACAGAACTCTGCATGCTCTCTCTGCAGGAGATTGCAACTCCGCCCCCTTCAGCAGTTCTATCTTGGTGGAAAATGTTGTAGTTGGGGATGGAAATTTCAGAATTTTTGGTGGCCTTCCTAAGCCAGGATTCAGACACTGCTAGGACATCAGGGTTGGCAGAGTGTGCTAAAGCAGTGAGTAAAACAAACTTAGGGAGGAGGCTTCTGATGTTAACATGCATGAAACCAAGGCTTTTACGGTTACAGAAGTTAACCAATGATAGCGCCTGGGGAATAGGAGTGGAACTGGGGGCTACAGGGCCTGGATTAACCTCTACATCACCAGAGGATCAGAGGAGGAGTAGGATAAGGGTACGGCTGAAGGCTATAAGAACTGGTCGTCTAGTGTGTTGGGAAAAGAGAATAAAAGGGGCAGATTTCTGGGCGTGGTAGAATAGATTCAGGGCATAATGTACAGACAATGGTATGGTAGGATGTGAGTACAGTGGAGGTAAATCTAGGTGTTGAGTGACGATGAGAGAGGCTTCGTCTCTGGAGACACCAGTTAAGCCAAGTATGGTCTCCACATGTGTGTGGGGTGGGACAAAAGAGCAAAGGCATGTTGAGCGGGACTGAGGGCTCTACAGTGAAATAAAACAATAAGAACTAGCCAAGACAGCAGTAGACAAGGCACATTGACATTAGAGAGAGGCATAAAGCAAACACAGGTGTTGATCAGGAGAGCTAAGACAACAGCGGGTAAATGGCAATGAATGGGCAGAGCGGGTCAGTTAGGTACATACAGAACCTGAGTTCGAGTCTGGGGCCGACAGGTAAACAAAATGAGGTACCGTGTTATTGAAACAGTCCAGGGGGCATCAGCTGAGTGATCATAGGGTCAACAGAGCTGCAATAGGTGAGTCAGTGTGCTGTTTGGGAGTCACTACTACGCTGGGCGAGCAGGGGACACGGCGTTCAGAAAAGCTAGCGGGCCGGGGCTAGTAGATGGTTCTGTGGCGACATCGTAACAGTATAGCCTGTTGAGACCACATCGGGCGATCACGTCGGCAGTCCAGTTGAGATGGATCGGCGGGATCCGTGTCGACAATAAAGGTGCCAGGCCAATTGGCAAAGGAAGTGTTGTAGCCCTAGAATTAGCTGGTATATGGGCCAAGCTCGAGGCTAGCTCAAGGATAGCTGGTGCTTGCTTCGGGACAGAGGCGTTAGCTAACAGTAGCCACTCGTTTGCAGCTAGCTAGCTGCGATGATCCGACGTAATGATCCAGAGCGGCAGGAATCCGGTGCTGTGTTAGATAGAGAGAAGCTGTCCGATATGCTCTGGGTTGATATCGTGCTGTGCAGACTGGCAGATATTGTCCGAGCTAAGGCTGGCTGGTGACTGAGAAAAAGGTGAAGACTGCTTGCCGTGGCTAACAAAGACTAGTAGCTAGTTAGCTGGCTAGCTCCTGATGGAAGTTCCAGTTATAAGGAATGAAAATAGCAGATCCGTACCACATTGGGTGAGGCGGGTTGCAGCAAAGTATAATTAGTTCGTAGATAGAAAGTGAGATTCAGATAAATATGAAAAAGACTGGCTATTTACACAGGATAAGACAAACGCACACGTCCGACTGCTACGCCATTTTGGATCAGTGTATTGAAGATGCAGTGCTCCACCATCTCTGGTCAGAGCTCCACCATCTCTGGTCAGAGCTCCACCATCTCTGTTCAGTGCTCCACCATCTCTGTTCAGAGCTCCACCATCTCTGTTCAGTGCTCCACCATCTCTGTTCAGTGCTCCACCATCTCTGTTCAGTGCTCCACCATTTCTGTTCAGTGCTCCACCATCTCTGTTCAGAGCTCCACCATCTCTGTTCAGAGCTCCACCATCTCTGTTCAGAGCTCCACCATCTCTGTTCAGAGCTCCACCATCTCTGGTCAGAGCTCCACCATCTCTGTTCAGAGCCTGCCAGGGTTGGGGTCAATTCCATTGAAATTCCAATGTATTCAGAAAATAAACCAAATTCAAATTCTAACTCCACATTTTATGTAATTGAAACGCATTGAAAATAATTGGAATTGGAATTTCTGTGTACTTCCTGAGTTGACGAGACGTTAAATGGAGTTAACCTCAAGCCTGTTATTTGTCCACTGTGATGACAGGTGGTTTGTTACCACAGAATAGCTATATGAACAGGCAATAAGATAACTCTCGTGGGAACTGGTGAGGTTGACTAAAGGAGAAGGGTGTGTAGACTGCATTTGGAATATGGCGGA
The DNA here is from genome assembly GCF_901001165.1 of Salmo trutta. Lineage (NCBI taxonomy): Eukaryota > Metazoa > Chordata > Actinopteri > Salmoniformes > Salmonidae > Salmo > Salmo trutta. The sequence goes on along the minus strand of NC_042983.1, from coordinate 45,750,379 downwards.
ATATTGGAGTAGGGCAGACAGACAGACAGACAGACAGACAGACAGACAGACAGACAGACAGACAGACAGACAGACAGACAGACAGACAGACAGACAGACAGACAGACAGACAGACAGACAGACAGGCAGAGTTACCTTGTACAGTGCGTAGGGCAGACAGAGTTACCTTGTAGAGTGTGTAGTGCAGACAGACAGACAGAGTTACCTTGTAGAGTGCATAGGGCAGACAGACAGACAGAGTTACCTTGTAGAGTGCGTAGGGCAGACAGGCAGAGTTACCTTGTAGAGTGCGTAGGGCAGACGGACACAGTTACCTTGTAGAGTGCGTAGGGCAGACAGACAGACAGAGTTACCTTGTAGAGTGCGTAGGGCAGACAGACAGACAGACAGACAGACAGACAGACAGACAGACAGACAGACAGACAGACAGACAGACAGACAGACAGGCAGAGTTACCTTGAACAGTGCGTAGGGCAGACAGACAGACAGAGTTACCTTGTAGAGTGTGTAGTGCAGACAGACAGACAGAGTTACCTTGTAGAGTGCGTAGGGCAGACAGACATACAGAGTTACCTTGTAGAGTGCGTAGGGCAGACAGACAGACAGACAGAGTTACCTTGTAGAGTGCATAGGGCAGACAGACAGACAGAGTTACCTTGTAGAGTGCGTAGGGCAGACAGACAGAGTTACCTTGTAGAGTGCGTAGGGCAGACGGACACAGTTACCTTGTAGAGTGTGTAGGGCAGACGGACACAGTTACCTTGTAGAGTGCGTAGGGCAGACAGACAGACAGACAGAGTTACCTTGTAGAGTGCATAGGACAGACAGACAGACAGAGTTACCTTGTAGAGTGCGTAGGGCAGACAGAGTTACCTTGTAGAGTGTGTAGGGCAGACAGACAGACAGAGTTACCTTGTAGAGTGCATAGGGCAGACAGACAGAGTTACCTTGTAGAGTGTGTAGGGCAGACAGACAGAGTTACCTTGTAGAGTGCGTAGGGCAGACAGACAGACAGACAGACAGACAGACAGACAGACAGACAGAGTTACCTTGTAGAGTGCGTAGGACAGACAGACAGAGTTACCTTGTAGAGTGCGTAGGGCAGACAGACAGAGTTACCTTGTAGAGTGCGTAGGGCAGACAGACAGACAGAGTTACCTTGTAGAGTGCGTAGGGCAGACAGACAGACAGAGTTACCTTGTAGAGTGCGTAGGAGCGCAGGTGTGGTCCGAAGGCCTGGAGCAGGATGCAGATCTGGATGGGTCCCCAGCACACCGTAAACAGAACCACCATCACTATCACCATCCTAGACACACGAGACCTGACTGTTGCACCACGTTCTGCTTGGGCTGTTACCTAGAGGGGGTAGGGGTTAAGGTTAGGGTACGATTAGGGATGGGGTTCGGGTAAAGGGGTGTGTTGTCTTAACTACCTGGTAGTTGTTGTCGGTGGGCTGTACCGAGGGCTGTCCCATGCGTTTGATCATGAAGGCGTAACAGAAGCAGATGGTGATGAGAGGGAACAGGTAGACAGCCAGGAAGCTGTAAAGGATAAACGCTCTCTGGAGGCGGGCTGAAGGAAACACTTCGCTGCAGTAGGTCTGGGGACCGAACCAACAGCCTTCCTCTAAACGCTGGTACAAAGCTATTGGCACTGACAGCAGGAGAGAACCTGGGGGAAGGATGGAGAGATGGAGAGATATGGAGATGGAGAGGTGGATATGGAGAGAGGGAGAGATGAGAGATGAGAGATGAGAGATGGAGAGGTGGAGAGGTGGAGAGAGAGATGGAGAGATGGAGAGGTGGAGAGATTAGAGGTGGAGAGATTAGAGGTGGAGAGATGGAGAGATAGAGATGGAGAGATTGAGATGAAGAGATGGAGAGATTAGAGATGGAGAGATGGATATGGAGAGGTGGAGAGATGGAGAGATTGAGATGAAGAAGTGGAGATGGAGAGATATAGAGGTAGAGATGAGAGATGGAGAGGTAGAGATGGAGAGATACAGATGGAGAGGTGGAGAGATGAGAGAAATGGAGATGGAGAGATAGAGGGTGGAGAGGTGGAGAGATGGCGAGGGAGAGATGGAGAGCAGGATAGACAGAGAGCAGGAGAGATGGAGATGGAAAGATAGAGATGGAGATATGGAGATATAGAGATTAGAGATAGGGATGAGAGATGGAGAAATAGAGATAGAGATGGCGAGATGGAGAAGAGATGGGGGATAGAGATGGAGAGCAGGATAGATAGAGATAGAGATGGAGAGATGGAGATGGAGAGATAGAGATGGAGAGATAGAGAAGAAGAAATAGATTTGATTTGATTTGGATCTCTTTTAGTCCCCATTTGGACTAATCTTCCAAGAGTCCTTAAACATTAAAATACAATTTATAATACGAACACATCTTCACATATAAACACTATTACAAACATACATAATTTACTAACATAATGACCCAATAAAAACTAAATAAAAAAAATATTGATTCTTCATCTACTATAGTCCCACAACATTTCTATGTATTATATTTAAATGGTTTTAAAATAATGTTTAAATGGTATATATTGAAAGGTTTCTGGTTTGCTCAGTTAATTTATTCCATTTCTTTATTGCTCTAAATCAAAATGTTATTTTGTCTATTTCTCTTTTCTGTCTGGATAACGCATAGATGGTGGACAATCTATTCCTAGTATTTACTGAACGTCTGTCTCTTACCAACTGAATACCGTTGTGAATAGAACTTGGCCGTTTTAAATTATGTATATTATGAAATAAAATAAGCATGTTTTTTTCAATTAGACCAACCAAGAACATTGCGCATGACTGCAACAGAAGAACCATATATCTCCACCGTAAAACAATCCTTGCTGCTTTGTTCTGTGCAATCTGCAGCCTCCTAACTTCACTTGATGATGCATTTCCCCAGACCACAGAACAGTAGTTCACCTGACGCTCAATTAATGCTTGTGTTATTTGCTTAAGAATTTTTCCTGGTAAATATTTAGCTATCCTTCTGATTATGCATGCTGTTTTGGCCTTTTCCTAGTGGAACAGAACAACATAACTTTGGTTTTCTTGGTGTTTAAAACAAGTTTGTTCTGGCAAACCCACTCCCTGATATTCTCCAAATCTCCTTGTAATCGACCTGGCCCAGGTATCCTGGAAGGATATTGACCTCATCCCGTCAGTAGAGGATGCCTGGTTATTTTTTTTAAATGCCTTCCTCACCATCTTAAATAAGCATGTCCCATTCAAGAAATTTAGAACCAGGAACAGATATAGCCCTTGGTTCTCCCCAGACCTGACTGCCCTTAACCAACACAAAAACATCCTGTGGCGTTCTGCATTAGCATCGAACAGCCCCCGTGATATGCAACTTTTCAGGGAAGTTAGAAACCAATATACACAGGCAGTTAGAAAAGCTAAGGCTAGCTTTTTCTAGCAGAAATTTGCTTCCTGCAACACAGACTCAAAAAAGTTCTGGGACATTGTAAAGTCCATGGAGAATAAGAGCACCTCCTCCCAGCTGCCCACTGCACTAAGGATAGGAAACTCTGTCACCTCCGATAAATCCACTATAATTGAGAATTTCAATAAGCATTTTTCTACGACTGGCCATGCTTTCCACCTGGCTACCCCTACCCCGGTCAACAGCACTGCACCCCCCACAGCAACTCGCCCAAGCATTCCCCATTTCTCCTTCTCCCAAATTCAGTCAGCTGATGTTCTGAAAGAGCTGCAAAATATGGACCCCTACAAATCAGCCGGGCTAGACAATCTGAACCCTTTCTTTATAAAATGATCTGCCGAAATTGTTGCAACCCCTATTACTAGCCTGTTCAACCTCTCTTTCGTGTCATCTGAGATTACCAAAGATTGGAAAGCAGCTGCTGTCATCCCACACTTCAAAGGAGGGGACACTCTAGACCCACACTGCTACAGACCTATATCTATCCTACCCTGCCTTTCTAAGGTCTTCGAAAGCCAAGAAAACAAACAGATTACCGACCATTTCGAATCCCACCTTCTCCGCTATGCAATCTGGTTTCAGAGCTGGTCATGGGTGCACCTCAGCCACGCTCAAGGTCCTAAACGTGATCATTACCGCCATCGATAAGAAACAAGACTGTGCAGCCGTATTCATTGACCTGGCCAAGGCTTTCGACTCTGTCAATCATCACATCATCATCGGCAGACTCAACAGCCTTGGTTTCTCAAATGATTGCCTCGCCTGGTTCACCAACTACTTCTCTGAGAGAGTTCAGTGTGTCAAATCGGAGGGCCTGTTGTCCGGGCCTCTGGCAGTCTCTATGGGGGTGCCACAGGGTTCAATTCTTGGGCCGACTCTTTTCTCTGTATACATCAATGATGTCGCTCTTGCTGCTGGTGATTCTCTGATCCACCTCTACGCAGACGACACCATTCTGTATACTCCTGGCCCTTCTTTGGACACTGTGCTAACAAACCTCCAGACGAGCTTCAATGCCATACAACACTCCTTCCCTGGCCTCCAACTGCTCTTAAATACAAGTAAAACTAAATGCATGCTCTTCAACTGATCGCTGACTGCACCCGCCCACACGTCTAGCATCACTACTCTGGACGGTTCTGACTTAGAATATGTGGACAACTACAAATACCTAGGTGTCTGGTTAGACTGTAAACTCTCCTTCCAGACTCATATTAAAAAGCTCCAATCCAAAGTTAAATCTAGAATTGGCTTCCTATTTCACAACAAAGCATCCTTCACTCATGCTGCCAAACATACCCTTGTAAAACTGACCATCCTCCGATCCTCGATTTCAGCGATGTCATTTACAAAATAGCCTCCAATACCCTACTCAATAAATTGGATGCAGTCTATCACAGTGTCATCCGTTTTGTCACCAAAGCCCCATATACTACCCACCACTGCGACCTGTACGCTCTCGTTGGCTGGCCCTCGCTTCATACTTGTCGCCAAACCCACTGGCTCCAGGTCATCTACAAGACCCTGCTAGGTAAAGTCCCCTCTTATCTCAGCTCACTGGTCATCATAGCAGCACCCACCCGTAGCACGCGCTCCAGCAGGTATATCTCACTGGTCACCCCCAAAGCCAATTCCTACTTTGGCCGCTTCTCCTTCCAGTTCTCTGCTTCCAATGACTGGAACGAACTACAAAAATCTCTGAAACTGGAAACACTTATCTCCCTCACTAGCTTTAAGCACCAGCTGTCAGAGCAGCTCACAGATCACTGCACCTGTACATAGCCCATCTATAAATAGCCCAAACAACTACCTCTTCCCCTACTGTATTTATTTATTTATTTAGCTCTTTTGCACCCCAGTATTTCTACTTTACACATTCATCCAATGCAAATCTACCATTCCAGTGTTTTAATTGCTATATTGTATTTACTTTGCCACCATGGCTTTTTTGCCTTTACCTCCCTTATCTCACCTCATTTGCTCACATTGTATAGACTTATTTTTCTACTGTATCATTGACTGTATGTTTGTTTTACTCCATGTGTAACTCTGTGTTGTTGTATGTGTCACACTGCTTTGCTTTATCTTGGCCAGGTCGCAGTTGTAAATGAGAACTTGTTCTCAACTTGCCTACCTGGTTAAATAAAGGTGAAATAAAGAAAATAAAAGTAAAGCTTGCTGTACCTGTTGAACCGATTGTCTTGCTGTATAAATTGTAGTATCATCTGCAAATATAGTAGCTTGAGTTACAGATAAGGCATAAGGAATGTCGTTGGTATATATTAAGTTAAGAAGTGGCCCAAGGCAGCTGCCCTGCGGTATTCCACAGTTTAACACATGAGGGGAAGAAAACAACACATTGATATAGGTGGACTGTTTCCTGTCAGTTAGATATGACTGTACCCAATTCAATGCTACCTCCTTAAAACCATAATGCATTCATTTTGTCAAAATTATTTCATGATCCACTAAATCAAATGCTGCACTGAAATCTAAAAATAGTACACCCACAAACTTGCCATTATCCATAGCATTGAATCAGTCATGTCAACCAATACAGTGGTAGTGGAATGGTTTTTGCGATAAGCATGCTGATTGGCTGTAATCAGATCATTCTTTTCCAAATAGAGATGAGAGATAGAGAAGAGATGGAGATGGAGAGATGGAGATATATAGAGATGGAGAGAGAGATGGATGGAGAGATATCAACGAATTGGCGAGGGGACTAGAAAAGTCTGCAGCACCCGGCCTCACCCTACTAGAATCTGAAGTCAAATGTCTACTGTTTACTGATGATCTGGTGCTTCTGTCCCCAACCAAGGAGGGCCTACAGCAGCACCTAGATCTTCTGCACAGATTCTGTCAGACCTGGGCCCTGACAGACCTGGGCCATGACAGACCTGGGCCCTGACAGTAAATCTCAGTAAGACCAAAATAATGGTGTTCCAAAAAAGGTCCAGTCGCCAGGACCACAAATACAAATTCCATCTAGACACTGTTGCCCTGGAGCACACAAAAAAACTATACATACCTCGGCCTAAACATCAGCGCCACAGGTAACTTCCACAAAGCTGTGAACGATCTGAGAGACAAGGCAAGAAGGGCCTTCTCTGCCATCAAAAGGAACATAAAATTCACCATACCAATTAGGATCTGGCTAAAAATACTTGAATCAGTTATAGAACCCATTGCCCTTTATGGTTGTGAGGTCTGGGGTCCACTCACCAACCAAGAATTTACTAAATGGGACAAACACCAAATTGAGACTCTGCATGCAGAATTCTGCAAAAATATCCTCAGTGTACAACGTAAAACACCAAATAATGCATGCAGAGCAGAATTAGGCCGATACCCGCTAATTATCAAAATCTAGAAAAGAGCCGTTAAAATCTACAACCACCTAAAAGGAAGCGATTCCCAAACCTTCCATAACAAAGCCATCACCTACAGAGAGATGAACCTGGAGAAGAGTCCCCTAAGCAAGCTGGTCCTGGGGCTCTGTTCACAAACACAAACACACCCCACAGAGCCCCAGGACAGCAACACAATTAGACCCAACCAAATCATGAGAAAACAAAAATATAATTACTTGACACATTGGGAAGTATTAACAAAAAAACAGAGCAAACTAGAATGCTATTTGGCCCTAAACAGAGAGTGTCTGACCCAAACTTAAGGAAAGCTTTGACTATGTACAGACTCAGTGAGCATAGCCTTGCTATTGAGAAAGGCCGCCATAGGCAGTCCTGGCTCTCAAGAAAAGACAGGCTATGTGCAACACTGCCCACAAAATTAGGTGGAAACTGAGCTGCACTTCCTAACCTCCTGCCAAATGTATGACCATATTAGAGACACATATTTCCCTGAGATTACACAGACCCACAAAGAATTCGAAAACAAATCCAATTTTGATAAACTCCCATATCTACTGGGTGAAATACCACAGTGTTCCATCACAGCAGCAAGATTTGTGACCTGTTGCCACAAGAAAAGGTCAACCAATGAAGAACAAACACCATTGTAAATACAACCCATATTTAAGCTTATTTATTTTCCCTTTTGTACTTTAACCGTTTGTACATCGTTACAACACTGTATATATACATAATATGACATTTGTAATGTCTTTATTCTTTTGAAACTTCTGTATGTGTAATGTTTACTGTTAATTTGTATTGTTTATTTCACTTTTGTATATTATCTACCTCACTTGCTTTGGCAATGTTAACATATGTTTCCCATGCCAATAAAGCCCCTTGAATTGGATATAGAGATGGAGAGATATAGATGGAGAGATGGAGAAATATGGAGATATAGAGATATGGAGATGAAGAAATATAGAGATGTAGAGAGAGATAGAGAGAAAGAGATGGAGAGATATAGAGATGAA
>NC_042983.1:45730022-45737522 GCF_901001165.1 Salmo trutta | reverse complement strand
GTGTGTGGCCCACCTGTTGCAGGTAGCTGACCGGCTGACAGTCTCTGGTGTGTGTGTGTGACCCACCTGTTGCAGGTAGCTGACCAGACGGCACATGAAATCTCCGAACACCCAGCTTGGCAGGGGGTATAGGGTAGCGGTGAAGGGAACACAACACACCAGGAACATTATGTCTGTGGAGGCCAGGTTCACTGGACAGACAGGATAGAGGTTAGAGGTTAGAGGTTAGAGGTTAGAGGGTAGAGGGTAGAGGGTAGAGGGGTAGAGGGTAGGGGGTAGAGGGTAGAGGGTAGCCAGGGACACAGGAAAGAGAGGTTAGAGGTTAGAGGGTAGAGGGTAGAGGGTAGAGGTTAGAGGGTAGAGGGTAGAGGGTAGCCAGGAACACAGGACAGAGAGGTTAGAGTTTAGCCAGGGACACAGGACAGAGCTGTTAGAGGGTAGCCAGGGACACAGGACAGAGCTGTTAGAGGGTAGCCAGGGACACAGGACAGAGAGGTTAGAGGTTAGCCAGGGACACAGGACAGAGAGGTTAGAGGGTAGAGGGTAGAGGGTAGAGGTTAGAGGGTAGCCAGGGACACAGGATAGAGAGGTTAGAGGGTAGCCAGGGACACAGGACAGAGAGGGTAGAGGTTAGAGGTTAGAGGGTAGAGGTTAGCCAGGGACACAGGATAGAGAGGTTAGAGGGTAGCCAGGGACACAGGACAGAGAGGTTAGAGGGTAGCCAGGGACACAGGACAGAGAGGGTAGAGGGTAGAGGTTAGAGGGTAGAGGTTAGCCAGGGACACAGGATAGAGAGGTTAGAGGGTAGCCAGGGACACAGGACAGAGAGGTTAGAGGGTAGCCAGGGACACAGGATAGAGAGGTTAGAGGGTAGCCAGGGACACAGGACAGAGAGGTTAGAGGGTAGCCAGGGACACAGGACAGAGAGGTTAGAGGGTAGAGGTTAGAGGGTAGAGGTTAGCCAGGGACACAGGACAAAGAGGTTAGAGGGTAGAGTTGAAGGGGACACAACACACCAGGAACAAGATGTCTTTGTTTCACTGCAGGGACACGGCACAAAGACACGTAGTAGAGGTTGATATAACAGCATGGTCACAGAGTTGACATAACAGAGATGACGTAACAGAGTTGACGTAACAGAGTTGACGTAACAGAATTGACGTAACAGAGATGACGTAACAGAGTTGACGTAACAGAGTTGACATAACACAGTTGACACCACAGAGTTGACGTAACAGAGATGACGTAACAGAGATGACGTAACAGAGATGACTTAACACAGTTGACGCCACAGAGTTCACATAACAGAGTTGACATAACAGAGTTGACGTAACAGAATTAACGTAACAGAGATGACGTAACAGAGTTGACGTAACAGAGTTGACGTAACAGAGTTGACGTAACAGAGTTGACGTAAGAGTTGCCATTACTGAGTTAACATAACAGAAATGACATAACAGAGTTGACATAACAGAGTTGACATAACAGAGTTGACATAACAGAGTTGACGTAACAGAGCTAACATAACAGAGTTGCCGTTACTGAGTTAACATAACAGAATTGACATAACAGAGTTGACATAACAGAGTTGACATAACAGAGTTGACGTAACAGAGCTAACATAACAGAGTTGCCATTACTGAGTAACATAACAGAGTTGACATAACAGAGTTGACGTAACAGAGCTAACATAACAGAGTTGCCATTACTGAGTTAACATAACAGAGTTAACATAACAGAGTTGACATAACAGAGTTGACATAACAGAGTTGACATAACAGAGTTGACATAACAGAGTTAACGTAACAGAGTTGACGTAACAGCGTTGACGTAACAGAGTTGACATAACAGTTTACATAACAGAGTTGACATAACAGAGTTGCCATTACTGAGTTAACATAAGAGTTGACATAACAGAGTTGACGAAACAGAGATGATGTAACAGAGTTGATGTAAGAGTTGCCTTTACTGAGTTAACATAACAGAGTTGACGTAACATAGCTAACATAACAGAGATGACGTAACAGAGTTGATGTAAGAGTTGCCATTACTGAGTTGACATAGGAGAGTTGACATAACAGAGTTGACGTAACAGAGTTGACGTAACAGAGTTGACATAACAGAGTTGACATAACAGAGTTGACATAACAGAGTTGACATAACAGAGTTGACATAACAGAGTTGACGTAACAGAGTTGACATAACAAAGATGACGTAACAGGCTAAACATAACAGAATTGACGTAACAGAGTTGACGTAACAGAGTTGATGTAAGAGTTGCCATTACTGAGTTGACATAAGAGAGTTGACATAACAGAGTTGACGTAACAGAGTTGACGTAACAGAGTTGACGTAACAGAGTTGACGTAACAGAGATGACGTAACAGAGTTGACATAACAAAGTTGACATAACAGAGTTGATGTAAGAGTTGCCATTACTGAGTTAACATAACAGAGTTGACATAACAGAGTTGACATAAGAGTTGATGTAAGAGTTGCCATTACTGAGTTAACATAACAGAGTGAGTTGACATAAGAGAGTTGACATAACAGAGTTGACGTACAGAGTTGACATAACAGAGTTGACATAACAGAGTTGACATACAGAACAGTACCTATATAGAAGTTGGTGACAGTCCTCATCTGCTGGTGCCTGGTGATAACGTGGATGACCAGAGAGTTTCCCACCAGGCCGACCAGCATGATGAGGCTGAACAGGGTGGGCACCAGCCAGGCATCCACCAGCACCGGGGGTCCCTGAACATCCTGGTCCTCCAGAGAGGCTGACCGGTTACACAGTAAGCCTGAGAGGTCCGTTTCGGCCAGGGGAAGGAGGCTGCTCGGACCGGTCTCCACGGGGCTGTCCGTCATTATGCACAAGTACTGCAGCAAGTCCACTGCCCTGATCTAAAATAAGCAATAGTGGAAAAAGGATGTTAAAAATTTTTGTTCTATAATATTTTTTCAAATTCATGTTCCAATCAACTTGAGACAAAAACATTTATTTACTGGATCTAAATCAGGTAAATAAAGGTGAAAATAATATCTAATTTCTGTTGATCTGTGTTAGAATCATTTATCAAAAGGTAGAGGTCGCGTCACCTGTTCGGAGAATTCCTCTTTTAGCTCACTCCTACCAAGAAGTTCTGGACACTCGACGACCAGTTCAGATCTCACACAGGAGATGGTGTCCTCCAGTGTCCTCCTACACCCTGGTTAATGTTCGCTCCAGTGTCCTCCTGCACCCTGGTCAATCTGTAAAATATCAGCTCTCAGTTCAAAGCACTCTGTCAAAGCCACGGACAGACAGACAGCACTGACTTCAGAGGTAGAGAGAAGAGAGGGGGTAGGGGGAGGAGATAGAGGGTAGAGAGGGGGAGGGGGAGGGGGTAGAGAGGGGAGGGGGAGGGGGTAGAGCGGGGAGGGGGGAGGGGGTAGAGAGGGGAGAGGGGAGGGGGTAGAGAGGGGAGAGGGGAGAGGGGAGAGGGGAGAGGGGAGGGGGTAGAGAGGGGAGAGGGGAGGGGAGAGGGGAGGGGGGAGGGGTAGGTAGAGGGGGGGGTAGAGAGAGGGGAGGGGGTAGAGAGGGAGAGGGAGGGGGGTAGAGAAGGGAGGGGGGTAGTGAGGGGAGGGGGGAGGGGGTAGAGAGGGGAGGGGGGTAGAGAGGGGAGGGGGGGGGGCGGGGGAGGGGGTAGAGGGGGGAGGGGTAGAGAGAACAAAGAGTGAACATTGGTTGTGGATGGTAGTCAGTAAGTGTTTTGGAGAGGTGGTGTGATGTGTGTGTGTTCTGTAATGTACGTAATAATTCAGGGACCTGTTACCCTTATGTTTGTGCTGCAGTCAGGATTGGGTAGTCAGTCAGTCAGGTTGGGTAGCAGTCAGGTTGGGTAGTCAGTCATGTCAGGTTGGGTAGTCAGTCAGTCAGGTTGGGTAGTCAATCAGTCAAGTTGGGTAGTCAGTCAGACAGGTTGGGTAGTCAGTCAGTCAGGTTGGGTTAGTCAGTCAGTTCAGGTTGGGTAGTCAGTCAGACAGGTGGGTAGGCAGTCAGTCAGTCAGGTTGGGCAGTCAGTCGTCAGGTTGGGTAGGCAGTCAGTCAGGTTGGGTAGTCCGTCAGTCAGTCAGGTTGGGCCAGTCAGTCAGTCAGGTTGGGCAGTCAGGTTGGGTAGTCAGACAGTCAGTCAGGTTGGGCAGTCAGGTTGGGTAAGTCAGACAGGTCAGTCAGGTTGGGCAGTCAGTCCGTCAGGTTGGGTAGTCAGCCAGGTTGGGTAGTCAGTCAGTCAGTCAGGTTGGGCAGTCAGGTTGGGTAGTCCAGTCAGTCAGGTGGGCAGTCAGGTGTGGGTAGTCAGAGAGTCAGTCAGGTTGGGCAGTCAGTCAGTCAGGTTGGTTAGTCAAGCAAGGTTGGGTAAGTCCAGTCATTCAGTCAGGTTGGGTAGTCAGTCAGACAGGTTGGGTATTCAGACAGTCAGTTGGGCAGTCAGTCAGTCAGTCAGGTTGGGTAGTCAGTCAGGTTGGGTAGTCAGCCAGGTTGGGGTAGTCAGTCCGGTCAGACAGGTTGGGGTGTCGTCAGAGCCAGGTGGGGTAGTCAAGCCAGGTTGGGTAGTCAGTCAGTCAGGTTGGGTAGTCAGACAGTCAGTCAGGTTGGGCAGTCAGTCAGTCAGGTTGGTAGTCAGCAGGTTGGGTAGTCAGTCCAGTCAGTCAGGTTGGGATAGTCAGTCAGTCAGGTTGGGTAGTCAGACAGTCAGGTTGGGCAGTCAGTCAGTCAGTCAGTTGGGTAGTCAGTCAGGTTGGGTAGTCAGCCAGGTGTTGGGTAGTCAGTCAGTCAGACAGGTTGAGTAGTCAGTCAGACAGGTTGGGTAGTCAGCCAGGTTGGGTAGTCAGCCAGGTTGGGTAGTCAGTCAGTCAGGTTGGGTAGTCAGACAGTCAGTCAGTCAGTCAGACAGGTTGGGTAGTCAGACAGTCAGTCAGGTTGGGCAGTCAGTCAGTCCAGTCAGACAGGTTGGGTAGTCAGTCAGACAGGTTGGGTAGTCAGTCCAGTCAGGTTGGGTAGTCAGCCAGGTGGGTAGTCAGTCAGTCAGGTTGGGTAGTCAGACAGTCAGTCAGGTTGGGCAGTCAGTCAGTCAGTCAGGGTTTGGGGTAGTCAGACAGTCAGTCAGTCAGACAGGTTGGGTAGTCAGACAGTCAGTCAGGTTGGGCAGGTCAGTCTCAGTCAGGTTGGGTAGTCAGTCAGTCAGACAGTGGGTAGTCAGTCAGTCAGACAGGTTGGGTAGTCAGTCAGTCAGACAGGTTGGGTAGTCAGTCAGCCAGGTTGGGTAGTCAGTCAGTCAGCCAGGTTGGGTAGTCAGTCAGTCAGCCAGGTTGGGTAGTCAGTCAGTCAGTCAGGTTGGGTAGTCAGTCAGTCAGCCAGGTTGGGTAGTCAGTCAGTCAGACAGGTTGGGTAGTCAGTCAGTCAGACAGGTTGGGTAGTCAGTCAGTCAGCCAGGTTGGTAGTCAGTCAGACAGGTTGGGTAGTCAGTCAGTCAGACAGGTTGGGTAGTCAGTCAGTCAATCAGGTTGGGTAGTCAGTCAGACAGTATGTCAGACAGGTTGGGTAGTCAGTCAGACAATCAGGTTGGGTAGTCAGTCAGACAGTATGTCAGACAGGTTGGGTAGTCAGTCAGACAGTCAGGTTGGGTAGTCAGACAGTCAGTCAGGTTGGGTAGTCTGTCAGTCAGTCAGGTTGGGCAGTCAGTCAGTCAGTCAGGTTGGGTAGTCAGTCAGTCAGACAGGTTGGGTAGTCAGTCAGACAGTTAGTCAGGTTGGGTTGCAAGACAGTCAGTCAGGTAGCCAGTTACAATGAAGACTGATCATTTTACCGTCTGTCTATTATGATGGACTACTGACATCCTCCAAGCTCTCTCTCTCTCTCTCTCTCTCTCTCTCTCTCCCTCCCCATTCCCACCTGCTGAGGGGATACCATGTTTCTATTTTATAATGCCACAGGCCCAAGTACAGTGAAATGCCTCTCTTGTAGCTCTAACCAAACAAGGCCGTAATCAATAACAATCTAATTGTCACGTCCTGACCATATACTTAGGTATTTTTGTATTATATTTGGTCAGGACGTGGCAGAGTTATGTTTGGTTATGGTATAGTGGGGTTGTGAGTGTTGGTTTAGGTTCTAGGTTAGTCAGTCAATACCATACTATATACAGGGTCAGTTAATACCATACTATACAGGATCAGTTAATACCATACTATATACAGTCAATACATACTATATACAGGGTCAGTTAATACCATACTATATACAGGGTCAGGTAATACCATACTATATACAGTTAATACCATACATATACAGGGTCAGTTAATCCATACTATATACAGGGTCAGTTAATACCATACTATATACAGGGTCAGTTAATACCATACTATATACAGAGAATACCACTATATACAGTTACCATAACTTATACAGTCAATACCAGACTATATACAGGGTCAGTTAATACCATACTATATACAGGGTCAGTTAATACCATACTATATACAGTTAATACCATACTATATACAGTTAATACCATACCATATACAGTTAATACCATACTATATACAGGGTCAGTTAATACCATACTATATACAGTTAATACCATACTATATACAGTTAATACCATAATAATACAGGGTCAGTTAATACCATACTATATACAGGGTAAGTAATACATACTATACAGGGTCAGTCAATACCATATATATACAGGGTCAGTTAATACATACTATATACAGGTAATACCATACTATATACAGGGTCAGTTAATACCATACGATATACAGTTAATACCATACTATATACAGGGTCAGTTAATACCATACTATACAGGTAATACCATACTATATACAGGGTCAGTTAATACCATATCTATACAGGGTCAGTTAATACCTATATATACAGGGTCAGTTAATACCATACTATATACAGGGTCAGTTCAATACCATATATAAAGGATCAGTTAATACCATACTATATACAGGATCAGTTAATACCATACTAATACAGTTAATACCATACTATATACAGTTAATACATACTAATACAGGATCAGTTAATACCATACTATATACAGGGGTCAGTTAATACCATACTATATACAGGGTCAGTTCAGTACCATACTATATACAGGGTCAGGTAATACCATAATATAACAGGGTCAGTTATACCATACTATATACAGTTAATACCTTACTATATACAGTTACAATCCATACTACTTTACCCATACTATATACAGTTAATACCATACTATATACAGGGTCAGTTTACCATACTATATACCTGGTCAGTTAATACCTATATATACAGGGTCAGTTAATACCATACATATAACAGGGTCAGTTAATACATATTATCAGGGTCGGTTAATACCATACTATATACAGGGGTCATGGGTCAGTTAATCCATACTATATAAGGGTCAGTTAATACCATACTATATATACAGCGGGTACATAAACATACTATTATACAGT
>NC_042983.1:45724406-45729922 GCF_901001165.1 Salmo trutta | reverse complement strand
CTAGACCCACACTGCTACAGACCTATATCTATCCTACCCTGCCTTTCTAAGGTCTTCGAAAGCCAAGAAAACAAACAGATTACCGACCATTTCGAATCCCACCTTCTCCGCTATGCAATCTGGTTTCAGAGCTGGTCATGGGTGCACCTCAGCCACGCTCAAGGTCCTAAACGTGATCATTACCGCCATCGATAAGAAACAAGACTGTGCAGCCGTATTCATTGACCTGGCCAAGGCTTTCGACTCTGTCAATCATCACATCATCATCGGCAGACTCAACAGCCTTGGTTTCTCAAATGATTGCCTCGCCTGGTTCACCAACTACTTCTCTGAGAGAGTTCAGTGTGTCAAATCGGAGGGCCTGTTGTCCGGGCCTCTGGCAGTCTCTATGGGGGTGCCACAGGGTTCAATTCTTGGGCCGACTCTTTTCTCTGTATACATCAATGATGTCGCTCTTGCTGCTGGTGATTCTCTGATCCACCTCTACGCAGACGACACCATTCTGTATACTCCTGGCCCTTCTTTGGACACTGTGCTAACAAACCTCCAGACGAGCTTCAATGCCATACAACACTCCTTCCCTGGCCTCCAACTGCTCTTAAATACAAGTAAAACTAAATGCATGCTCTTCAACTGATCGCTGACTGCACCCGCCCACACGTCTAGCATCACTACTCTGGACGGTTCTGACTTAGAATATGTGGACAACTACAAATACCTAGGTGTCTGGTTAGACTGTAAACTCTCCTTCCAGACTCATATTAAAAAGCTCCAATCCAAAGTTAAATCTAGAATTGGCTTCCTATTTCACAACAAAGCATCCTTCACTCATGCTGCCAAACATACCCTTGTAAAACTGACCATCCTCCGATCCTCGATTTCAGCGATGTCATTTACAAAATAGCCTCAATACCCTAATCAATAAATTGGATGCAGTCTATCACAGTGTCATCCGTTTTGTCACCAAAGCCCCATATACTACCCACCACTGCGACCTGTACGCTCTCGTTGGCTGGCCCTCGCTTCATACTTGTCGCCAAACCCACTGGCTCCAGGTCATCTACAAGACCCTGCTAGGTAAAGTCCCTCTTATCTCAGCTCACTGGTCATCATAGCAGCACCCACCCGTAGCACGCGCTCCAGCAGGTATATCTCACTGGTCACCCCCAAAGCCAATTCCTACTTTGGCCGCTTCTCCTTCCAGTTCTCTGCTTCCAATGACTGGAACGAACTACAAAATCTCTGAAACTGGAAACACTTATCTCCCTCACTAGCTTTAAGCACAAGCTGTCAGAGCAGCTCACAGATCACTGCACCTGTACATAGCCCATCTATAATAGCCCAACAAACTACCTCTTCCCCTACTGTATTATTTATTTATTTAGCTCTTTTGCACCCCAGTATTTCTACTTTACACATTCATCCAATGCAAATCTACCATTCCAGTGTTTTAATTGCTATATTGTATTTACTTTGCCACCATGGCTTTTTTGCCTTTACCTCCCTTATCTCACCTCATTTGCTCACATTGTATAGACTTATTTTCTACTGTATCATTGACTGTATGTTTGTTTTACTCCATGTGTAACTCTGTGTTGTTGTATGTGTCACACTGCTTTGCTTTATCTTGGCCAGGTCGCAGTTGTAAATGAGAACTTGTTCTCAACTTGCCTACCTGGTTAAATAAAGGTGAAATAAAGAAAATAAAAGTAAAGCTTGCTGTACCTGTTGAACCGATTGTCTTGCTGTATAAATTGTAGTATCATCTGCAAATATAGTAGCTTGAGTTACAGATAAGGCATAAGGAATGTCGTTGGTATATATTAAGTTAAGAAGTGGCCCAAGGCAGCTGCCCTGCGGTATTCCACAGTTTAACACATGAGGGGAAGAAAACAACACATTGATATAGGTGGACTGTTTCCTGTCAGTTAGATATGACTGTACCCCAATTCAATGCTACCTCCTTAAAACCATAATGCATTCATTTTGTCAAAATTATTTCATGATCCACTAAATCAAATGCTGCACTGAAATCTAAAAATAGTACACCCACAAACTTGCCATTATCCATAGCATTGAATCAGTCATGTCAACCAATACAGTGGTAGTGAATGGTTTTTGCGATAAGCATGCTGATGGCTGTAATCAGATCATTCTTTTCCAAATAGAGATGAGAGATAGAGAAGAGATGGAGATGGAGAGATGGAGATATATAGAGATGGAGAGAGAGATGGATGGAGAGATATCAACGAATTGGCGAGGGGACTAGAAAAGTCTGCAGCACCCCGGCCTCACCCTACTAGAATCTGAAGTCAAATGTCTACTGTTTGCTGATGATCTGGTGCTTCTGTCCCCAACCAAGGAGGGCCTACAGCAGCACCTAGATCTTCTGCACAAATTCTGTCAGACCTGGGCCCTGACAGACCTGGGCCCTAACAGACCTGGGCCCTGACAGTAAATCTCAGTAAGACAAAAATAATGGTGTTCCAAAAAAGGTCCAGTCTCCAGGACCACAAATACAAATTCCCTCTAGACACTGTTGCCTGGAGCACACAAAAAAACTATACATACCTCGGCCTAAACATCAGCGCCACAGGTAACTTCCACAAAGCTGTGAACGATCTGAGAGGACAAGGCAAGAAGGGCCTTCTCTGCCATCAAAAGGAACATAAATTCACCATACCAATTAGGATCTGGCTAAAAATACTTGAATCAGTTATAGAACCCATTGCCCTTTATGGTTGTGAGGTCTGGGGTCCACTCACCAACCAAGAATTTACTAAATGGGACAAACACCAAATGAGACTCTGCATGCAGAATTCTGCAAAAATATCCTCAGTGTACAACGTAAAACACCAAATAATGCATGCAGGAGCAGAATTAGGCCGATACCGCTAATTATCAAAATCTAGAAAAAGAGCCGTTAAATTCTACAACCACCTAAAAGGAAGCGATTCCCAAACCTTCCATAACAAAGCCATCACCTACAGAGAGATGAACCTGGAGAAGAGTCCCCTAAGCAAGCTGGTCCTGGGGCTCTGTTCACAAACACAAACACACCCCAACAGAGCCCCAGGACAGCAACACAATTAGACCCAACCAAATCATGAGAAAACAAAAATATAATTACTTGACACATTGGGAAGTATTAACAAAAAAACAGAGCAAACTAGAATGCTATTTGGCCCTAAACAGAGAGTGTCTGACCCAAACTTAGGAAAGCTTTGACTATGTACAGACTCAGTGAGCATAGCCTTGCTATTGAGAAAGGCCGCCATAGGCAGTCTGCTCTCAAGAAAAGACAAGGCTATGTGCAACACTGCCCACAAAATTAGGTGGAAACTGGAGCTGCACTTCCTAACCTCCTGCCAAATGTATGACCAATATAGAGACACATATTTCCCTGAGATTACACAGACCCACAAAGAATTCGAAAACAAATCCAATTTTGATAAACTCCCATATCTACTGGGTGAAATACCACAGTGTTCCATCACAGCAGCAAGATTTGTGACCTGTTGCCACAAGAAAAGGTCAACCAATGAAGAACAAACACCATTGTAAATACAACCCATATTTAAGCTTATTTATTTTCCTTTTGTACTTTAACCGTTTGTACATCGTTACAACACTGTTATATACATAATATGACATTTGTAATGTCTTTATTCTTTTGAAACTTCTGTATGTGTAATGTTTACTGTTAATTTGTATTGTTTATTTCACTTTTGTATATTATCTACCTCACTTGCTTTGGCAATGTTAACATATGTTTCCCATGCCAATAAAGCCCCTTGAATTGGATATAGAGATGGAGAGATATAGATGGAGAGATGGAGAATATGGAGATATAGAGATATGGAGATGAAGAAATATAGAGATGTAGAGAGAGATAGAGAGAAAGAGATGGAGAGATATAGAGATGAAGTGATAGATATAGAGATGGAGAGATAGAAAGAGATGGAGAGATAGAGATGGAGATATGTAGAGATGGAGAGCAGAACAAATAGAGAAGGAGAGATGGAGAGACAGAGATGGAGAGATATAGAGAGATAGAGACGGAGAGATATGGAGATGGAGAGATAGAAATTGAGAGATATAGAGATATGGAGAGATGAGATGTAGAGATAGAGGTTGAGAGATATAGATAACGAGAGATAGAGAGACAGAGATTGAGAGAGATAGAGAGATAGAGATGGAACGATTAGAGATGGAGAGATATAGAGATGGAGAGATGGAGATATAGAGATGGAGAGATATAGATATAGAGAGATGGAGAGATATAGATATGGAGAAATAGAGATATGGAGAGATGGAGAGATATAGATATGGAGAAATAGTAATGGAGAGATATAGAGACGGAAAGATATAGATATAGATATAGAGAGATGAAGAGATATAGAGAGATGGAGAGATAGGGAGATGGAGAGATAGATATAGAGAGATGGAGGGATATAGATATAGAGAGATGAAGAGATAGAGATGGAGAGATGAAGAGATGGAGAGATGAAGAGATGGAGAGATAGAGATATAGAAATGGAGATATAGAGATGGAGAGATATAGATATAGAGAGATGGAGAGATATAGATATAGAGAGATATAGATATAGAGAGATGGAGAGATATAGAGATATGAAGAGATAGAGATGGAGAGATGGAGAGATAGAGATGGAGAGATATAGATATAGAGATGGAGAATATAGTATAGGGAGATGGAGAGATAGAGAGATGGGAGATAGAGGAGATATAGAGATGGAGAGATATAGATATAGAGAGATATAGATATAGAGATGGAGAGATATGATATAGAGAGATGGATGAGTAGAGATGAGAGATATAGAGAGATGGAGAGATGGAGAGATATAGATATAGAGAGATGGAGAGATATAGATATAGAGAGATGGAGAGATGAAGATATAGAGAGATGGAGAGGTGGAGAGATGGAGAGATGGAGAGATGGAGAGATGGAGAGATATAGATATAGAGAGATGGAGAGATGGAGAGATATAGATATAGAGAGATGGAGAGGTGGAGAGATGGAGAGATGGAGATATAGAGAGATGGAGAGATATAGATATAGAGAGATGGAGAGATATAGATATAGAGAGATGGAGAGATAGAGATATAGATATAGAGAGATGGAGAGATATAGAGAGATATAGATATAGAGAGATATAGATATAGAGAGATATAGATATAGAGAGATATAGATATAGAGAGATGGAGAGATAGAGAGATGGAGATATAGAGATATAGAGAGATGGAGAGATATAGATATAGAGAGATATAGATATAGAGAGATATAGAGAGATATAGATATAGAGAGATGGAGAGATATAGATATAGAGAGATATAGATATAGAGAGATGGAGAGATAGAGATATAGATATAGAGAGATGGAGAGATAGAGAGATATAGAGAGATATAGATATAGAGAGATGGAGAGATATAGATATAGAGAGATATAGATATAGAGAGATGGAGAGATGGAGAGATATAGAGAGATATAGGATATA
>NC_042983.1:45594406-45719406 GCF_901001165.1 Salmo trutta | reverse complement strand
ATAACAGAGTTGACATAACAGAGTTGACATAACAGAGTTGACGTAACAGAGCTAACATAACAGAGTTGCCATTACTGAGTTAACATAACAGAGTTGACATAACAGAGTTGACGTAACAGAGCTAACATAACAGAGTTGCCATTACTGAGTTAACATAACAGAGTTAACATAACAGAGTTGACATAACAGAGTTGACATAACAGAGTTGACATAACAGAGTTGACATAACAGAGTTAACGTAACAGAGTTGACGTAACAGCGTTGACGTAACAGAGTTGACATAACAGTTTACATAACAGAGTTGACATAACAGAGTTGCCATTACTGAGTTAACATAAGAGTTGACATAACAGAGTTGACGAAACAGAGATGATGTAACAGAGTTGATGTAAGAGTTGCCTTTACTGAGTTAACATAACAGAGTTGACGTAACATAGCTAACATAACAGAGATGACGTAACAGAGTTGATGTAAGAGTTGCCATTACTGAGTTGACATAGGAGAGTTGACATAACAGAGTTGACGTAACAGAGTTGACGTAACAGAGTTGACATAACAGAGTTGACATAACAGAGTTGACATAACAGAGTTGACATAACAGAGTTGACATAACAGAGTTGACGTAACAGAGTTGACATAACAAAGATGACGTAACAGGCTAAACATAACAGAATTGACGTAACAGAGTTGACGTAACAGAGTTGATGTAAGAGTTGCCATTACTGAGTTGACATAAGAGAGTTGACATAACAGAGTTGACGTAACAGAGTTGACGTAACAGAGTTGACGTAACAGAGTTGACGTAACAGAGATGACGTAACAGAGTTGACATAACAAAGTTGACATAACAGAGTTGATGTAAGAGTTGCCATTACTGAGTTAACATAACAGAGTTGACATAACAGAGTTGACATAAGAGTTGATGTAAGAGTTGCCATTACTGAGTTAACATAACAGAGTGAGTTGACATAAGAGAGTTGACATAACAGAGTTGACGTACAGAGTTGACATAACAGAGTTGACATAACAGAGTTGACATACAGAACAGTACCTATATAGAAGTTGGTGACAGTCCTCATCTGCTGGTGCCTGGTGATAACGTGGATGACCAGAGAGTTTCCCACCAGGCCGACCAGCATGATGAGGCTGAACAGGGTGGGCACCAGCCAGGCATCCACCAGCACCGGGGGTCCCTGAACATCCTGGTCCTCCAGAGAGGCTGACCGGTTACACAGTAAGCCTGAGAGGTCCGTTTCGGCCAGGGGAAGGAGGCTGCTCGGACCGGTCTCCACGGGGCTGTCCGTCATTATGCACAAGTACTGCAGCAAGTCCACTGCCCTGATCTAAAATAAGCAATAGTGGAAAAAGGATGTTAAAATTTTTGTTCTATAATATTTTTTTCAAATTCATGTTCCAATCAACTTGAGACAAAAACATTTATTTACTGGATCTAAATCAGGTAAATAAAGGTGAAAATAATATCTAATTTCTGTTTGATCTGTGTTTAGAATCATTTATCAAAAGGTAGAGGTCGCGTCACCTGTTCGGAGAATTCCTCTTTTAGCTCACTCCTACCAAGAAGTTCTGGACACTCGACGACCAGTTCAGATCTCACACAGGAGATGGTGTCCTCCAGTGTCCTCCTACACCCTGGTTAATGTTCGCTCCAGTGTCCTCCTGCACCCTGGTCAATCTGTAAAATATCAGCTCTCAGTTCAAAGCACTCTGTCAAAGCCACGGACAGACAGACAGCACTGACTTCAGAGGTAGAGAGAAGAGAGGGTAGGGGGAGGGGATAGAGGGTAGAGAGGGGAGGGGGAGGGGGTAGAGAGGGGAGGGGGAGGGGGTAGAGCGGGGAGGGGGAGGGGGGGTAGAGAGGGGAGAGGGGAGGGGGTAGAGAGGGGAGAGGGGAGAGGGGTAGAGAGGGGAGAGGGGAGGGGGGTAGAGAGGGGAGAGGGGAGGGGAGAGGGGAGGGGGGAGGGGGTAGAGGGGGTAGAGAGGGGAGGGGGTAGTGAGGGGAGGGGGTAGAGAAGGGAGGGGGTAGTGAGGGGAGGGGGGAGGGGGTAGAGAGGGGAGGGGGTAGTGAGGGGAGGGGGGAGCGGGGGAGGGGGTAGAGAGGGGAGGGGTAGAGAGAACAAAGAGTGAACATTGGTTGTGGATGGTAGTCAGTAAGTGTTTGAGAGGTGGTGTGAGTGTGTGTTTTCTGTAATGTACGTAATTAATTCAGGGACCTGTTACCCTTTATGTTTTTGGCTGCAGTCAGGATGGGTAGTCAGTCAGTCAGGTTGGGTAGTCAGTCAGGTTGGGTAGTCAGTCAGTCAGGTTGGGTAGTCAGTCAGTCAGGTTGGGTAGTCAATCAGTCAAGTTGGGTAGTCAGTCAGACAGGTTGGGTAGTCAGTCAGTCAGGTTGGGTAGTCAGTCAGTCAGGTTGGGTAGTCAGTCAGACAGGTTGGGTAGGCAGTCAGTCAGTCAGGTTGGGCAGTCAGTCAGTCAGGTTGGGTAGTCAGTCAGTCAGGTTGGGTAGTCAGTCAGTCAGTCAGGTTGGGCAGTCAGTCAGTCAGGTTGGGCAGTCAGGTTGGGTAGTCAGACAGTCAGTCAGGTTGGGCAGTCAGGTTGGGTAGTCAGACAGTCAGTCAGGTTGGGCAGTCAGTCAGTCAGGTTGGGTAGTCAGCCAGGTTGGGTAGTCAGTCAGTCAGTCAGGTTGGGCAGTCAGGTTGGGTAGTCAGTCAGTCAGGTTGGGCAGTCAGGTTGGGTAGTCAGAGAGTCAGTCAGGTTGGGCAGTCAGTCAGTCAGGTTGGGTAGTCAGCCAGGTTGGGTAGTCAGTCAGTCAGTCAGGTTGGGTAGTCAGTCAGACAGGTTGGGTATTCAGACAGTCAGGTTGGGCAGTCAGTCAGTCAGTCAGGTTGGGTAGTCAGTCAGGTTGGGTAGTCAGCCAGGTTGGGTAGTCAGTCAGTCAGACAGGTTGGGTAGTCAGTCAGCCAGGTTGGGTAGTCAGCCAGGTTGGGTAGTCAGTCAGTCAGGTTGGGTAGTCAGACAGTCAGTCAGGTTGGGCAGTCAGTCAGTCAGGTTGGGTAGTCAGCCAGGTTGGGTAGTCAGTCAGTCAGTCAGGTTGGGTAGTCAGTCAGTCAGGTTGGGTAGTCAGACAGTCAGGTTGGGCAGTCAGTCAGTCAGTCAGGTTGGGTAGTCAGTCAGGTTGGGTAGTCAGCCAGGTTGGGTAGTCAGTCAGTCAGACAGGTTGAGTAGTCAGTCAGACAGGTTGGGTAGTCAGCCAGGTTGGGTAGTCAGCCAGGTTGGGTAGTCAGTCAGTCAGGTTGGGTAGTCAGACAGTCAGTCAGTCAGTCAGACAGGTTGGGTAGTCAGACAGTCAGTCAGGTTGGGCAGTCAGTCAGTCAGTCAGACAGGTTGGGTAGTCAGTCAGACAGGTTGGGTAGTCAGTCAGTCAGGTTGGGTAGTCAGCCAGGTTGGGTAGTCAGTCAGTCAGGTTGGGTAGTCAGACAGTCAGTCAGGTTGGGCAGTCAGTCAGTCAGTCAGGTTGGGTAGTCAGACAGTCAGTCAGTCAGACAGGTTGGGTAGTCAGACAGTCAGTCAGGTTGGGCAGTCAGTCAGTCAGTCAGGTTGGGTAGTCAGTCAGTCAGACAGGTTGGGTAGTCAGTCAGTCAGACAGGTTGGGTAGTCAGTCAGTCAGACAGGTTGGGTAGTCAGTCAGCCAGGTTGGGTAGTCAGTCAGTCAGCCAGGTTGGGTAGTCAGTCAGTCAGCCAGGTTGGGTAGTCAGTCAGTCAGTCAGGTTGGGTAGTCAGTCAGTCAGCCAGGTTGGGTAGTCAGTCAGTCAGACAGGTTGGGTAGTCAGTCAGTCAGACAGGTTGGGTAGTCAGTCAGTCAGCCAGGTTGGGTAGTCAGTCAGACAGGTTGGGTAGTCAGTCAGTCAGACAGGTTGGGTAGTCAGTCAGTCAATCAGGTTGGGTAGTCAGTCAGACAGTATGTCAGACAGGTTGGGTAGTCAGTCAGACAATCAGGTTGGGTAGTCAGTCAGACAGTATGTCAGACAGGTTGGGTAGTCAGTCAGACAGTCAGGTTGGGTAGTCAGACAGTCAGTCAGGTTGGGTAGTCTGTCAGTCAGTCAGGTTGGGCAGTCAGTCAGTCAGTCAGGTTGGGTAGTCAGTCAGTCAGACAGGTTGGGTAGTCAGTCAGACAGTTAGTCAGGTTGGGTTGCAAGACAGTCAGTCAGGTAGCCAGTTACAATGAAGACTGATCATTTTACCGTCTGTCTATTATGATGGACTACTGACATCCTCCAAGCTCTCTCTCTCTCTCTCTCTCTCTCTCTCTCTCTCCCTCCCCATTCCCACCTGCTGAGGGGATACCATGTTTCTATTTTATAATGCCACAGGCCCAAGTACAGTGAAATGCCTCTCTTGTAGCTCTAACCAAACAAGGCCGTAATCAATAACAATCTAATTGTCACGTCCTGACCATATACTTAGGTATTTTTGTATTATATTTGGTCAGGACGTGGCAGAGTTATGTTTGGTTATGGTATAGTGGGGTTGTGAGTGTTGGTTTAGGTTCTAGGTTAGTCAGTCAATACCATACTATATACAGGGTCAGTTAATACCATACTATATACAGGATCAGTTAATACCATACTATATACAGTCAATACCATACTATATACAGGGTCAGTTAATACCATACTATATACAGGGTCAGGTAATACCATACTATATACAGTTAATACCATACTATATACAGGGTCAGTTAATACCATACTATATACAGGGTCAGTTAATACCATACTATATACAGGGTCAGTTAATACCATACTATATACAGTTAATACCATACTATATACAGTTAATACCATACTATATACAGTCAATACCATACTATATACAGGGTCAGTTAATACCATACTATATACAGGGTCAGTTAATACCATACTATATACAGTTAATACCATACTATATACAGTTAATACCATACTATATACAGTTAATACCATACTATATACAGGGTCAGTTAATACCATACTATATACAGTTAATACCATACTATATACAGTTAATACCATACTATATACAGGGTCAGTTAATACCATACTATATACAGGGTAAGTTAATACTATACTATATACAGGGTCAGTCAATACCATACTATATACAGGGTCAGTTAATACCATACTATATACAGGTAATACCATACTATATACAGGGTCAGTTAATACCATACTATATACAGTTAATACCATACTATATACAGGGTCAGTTAATACCATACTATATACAGGTAATACCATACTATATACAGGGTCAGTTAATACCATACTATATACAGGGTCAGTTAATACCATACTATATACAGGGTCAGTTAATACCATACTATATACAGGGTCAGTTCAATACCATACTATATACAGGATCAGTTAATACCATACTATATACAGGATCAGTTAATACCATACTATATACAGTTAATACCATACTATATACAGTTAATACCATACTATATACAGGATCAGTTAATACCATACTATATACAGGGTCAGTTAATACCATACTATATACAGGGTCAGTTCAGTACCATACTATATACAGGGTCAGGTAATACCATACTATATACAGGGTCAGTTAATACCATACTATATACAGTTAATACCTTACTATATACAGTTAATACCATACTATATACATTTAATACCATACTATATACAGTTAATACCATACTATATACAGGGTCAGTTAATACCATACTATATACCTGGTCAGTTAATACCATACTATATACAGGGTCAGTTAATACCATACTATATACAGGGTCAGTTAATACCATATTATATACAGGGTCAGGTTAATACCATACTATATACAGGGTCAGGTTAATACCATACTATATACAGGGTCAGTTAATACCATACTATATACAGGGTCAGTTAATACCATACTATATACAGTTAATACCATACTATATACAGTTAATACCATACTATATACAGTTAATACCATACTATATACAGGGTCAGTTAATACCATACTATATACAGGGTCAGGTTAATACCATACTATATACAGGGTCAGTTAATACCATACTATATACAGTTAATACCATACTATATACAGGGTCAGTTAATACCATACTATATACAGGGTCAGTTAATACCATACTATATACAGGGTCAGTTAATACCATACTATATACAGTTAATACCATACTATATACAGGGTCAGTTAATACCATACTATATACAGGGTCAGTTAATACCATACTATATACAGTTAATACCATACTATATACAGGCCCAAGTACAGTGAAATGCCTCTCTTGTAGCTCTAACCAAACAAGGCCGTAATCAATAACAATCTAATTGTCACGTCCTGACCATATACTTAGGTATTTTTGTATTATATTTGGTCAGGACGTGGCAGAGTTATGTTTGGTTATGGTATAGTGGGGTTGTGAGTGTTGGTTTAGGTTCTAGGTTAGGTTTTCTATGTGTAGGTTGGGTGCTGGACTCTCAATTTGTAACGTTCGTCGTTATAGAGGGACCAAGGCGCAGCGGAGGTTTGGTTCATCATCATTTTTATTAGAACGGTGAACCAGCAAAACAATAAACGATACCATGAACGAACAGCTTCACAGGCTACGAATAGCAATGCAAATACAATTCCCCACCAACAGCGTGGGGGAAAATGAACTTAAATGAGATCCCAATCAGAGACAACTAGCGACAGCTGTCTCTGATTGGGAAGACAGAAACCAACATAGAAATACTCCCCAATAGAGCCAACACAAGGCTCCAACGCAAAACAGAAAACAAACACAGGAAAACCACCCAACATAAACCACCCTGACCCAAAACACCTGAGTTCACCCGGTCAGGGCGTGACAGTACCCCCCCCTCAACGGTGCGTACTCCCGGCGCACCAAACTTAAGTCTATTAGGGGGGGGAATCCGGGTGGGCGCCTCACCCTCGGTGGAGGCTCTGGCCCCGGGCGTGTTCTCCCCCCCGCCTCCACCTTAGCCCTACCCCTCTGGCCCGGACTGGACCACTGTGGAGCGGCATGCCCAGGCTCTGGAGCGGAGCCGTCGCCCGGAACAGGATTGGGCACCGGTGGACCGGACCCGGGCCGTGCCGGACTGGGAACACGCACCACTGGTTTGGTGCGGGCAGCAGGGACGGGCCGGACAGGACTGGGGACACGCACCACTGACTTGGTGCGGGGAGCAGGGACGGGCCGGACAGGACTGGGGACACGCACCACTAACCTGGTGCGGGGAGCAGGAACGGGCCGGACAGGACTGGGAACACGCAACTCTGACTTGGTGCGGGGAGCAGGAACGGGCCGGACAGGACTGGGGACACGCACCACTAACCTGGTGCGGGGAGCAGGAACGGGCCGGACAGGACTGGGAACACGCACCACTAACCTGGTGCGGGGAGCAGGGACGGGCCGGACAGGACTGGGGACACGCACCACTGACTTGGTGCGGGGAGCAGGGACGGGCCGGACAGGACTGGGGACACGCACCACTAACCTGGTGCGGGGAGCAGGAACGGGCCGGACAGGACTGGGGACACGCACCACTAACCTGGTGCGGGGAGCAGGAACGGGCCGGACAGGACTGGGGACACGCACCACTAACCTGGTGCGGGGAGCAGGGACGGGCCAGACAGGACTGTGAACACGTACTGGTGCCCTGAAGCGTGGAGCCGGTTTAGCCACTCGTCCTGGCTGGATGCCCATCCTAGCACGGCATGTGCTGGGCATGTCCACCGGACGTACCGGGCTGTGCGGGCGCACTGGCGACACACCGCGCAACTCCGCTTCCCGTGGCCTGGAGCGGGGAGCAGGGACGGGCCGGACAGGACTGTGGACACGCACCGTGGGCTTGGTGCGGGGAGCAGGGACGGGCCAGACAGGACTGTGAACACGTATAGGTGACCTGTAGCGTGGAGCTGGTTTAGCCACTCGTCCCGGCTGGATTCCCATCTTAGCACGGCATGTGCTGGGTCTGTCCACCGGACGCACTGGGCTGTGCGGGCGCACTGGCGACACAGCGCGCAACTCCGCATACCAGGGCTCCTCCTCCAGATCTTCCCTCTGCAGGTCCTCAATCAACTGCCTCATCCTCGTCTCTTCCTCCGCCGTCATCCCCCACGAGAGCAGTGGTCTGGGCTCTTCCTCTGCCCTACCGGACCACCCCATTAGCCCCCCCAAAAAAATTTCTTGGGGCTGTTTTCCGGGCCTCCTCGACCGCCGCCTGCGACTCCGTCTACCGGCTGGCTTTTCCTCCTCGACCTGGGAGTCCGTCCGCCAGGGTCCTTTCCCCGACATGATCTCCTCCCAGGTCCAGAACTCCTTTCCCTCGCGAGCCCATCTCTCGCGCTCCTTTTCCTCCCGCTGCTTGGTCCTGGTTCGGTGGGGAATTCTGTAACGTTCGTCGTTATAGAGGGACCAAGGCGCAGCGGAGGTTTGGTTCATCATCATTTTTATTAGAACGGTGAACCAGCAAAACAATAAACGATACCATGAACGAACAGCTTCACAGGCTACGAATAGCAATGCAAATACAATTCCCCACCAACAGCGTGGGGGAAAATGAACTTAAATGAGATCCCAATCAGAGACAACTAGCGACAGCTGTCTCTGATTGGGAAGACAGAAACCAACATAGAAATACTCCCCAATAGAGCCAACACAAGGCTCCAACGCAAAACAGAAAACAAACACAGGAAAACCACCCAACATAAACCACCCTGACCCAAAACACCTGAGTTCACCCGGTCAGGGCGTGACACAATTGAAGGCAGGTGTGTTGAGTTGCCTTTGATTGGGAGTCCTATATTAGTAGGGTGTGTTTGTCTGTGTGTTTGTGGGTAATTGTGTTTTGCACTGCGTTTGTTAGCCTGCAAACTGTTGCTGTCGTGTTATTGTTTTCCTGTGGATGCCTTACTTGAGTATATTAAAGTAAGAGTATTCACAGTCTCGCTGCGCCTTGGTCCTCTTCTCTCCAGTACGACATTTTGGGACACTGATACTATAATTAAAAAGGGAGAAAAAAACCACGCAAGATATAAAAACAAAGTAAGGGAGGATGCAAGTTAATACCATATTATATACAGTTAATACCATACTATATAAAGGGTCAGTTAATACCATACTATATACAGGTAATACCATACTATATACAGGGTCAGTTAATACCACACTATATACAGTTAATACCATACTATATACAGTTAATACCATACTATATACAGGGTCAGTTAATACCACACTATATACAGTTAATACCATACTATATACAGGGTCAGTTAATACCATACTATATACAGGGTCAGTTAATACCATACTATATACAGGGTCAGGTAATACCATACTATATACAGTTAATACCATACTATATACAGGGTCAGTTAATACCATACTATATACAGGGTCAGTTAATACCATACTATATACAGTTAATACCATACTATATACAGGGTCAGTTAATACCATACTATATACAGGGTCAGGTAATACCATACTATATACAGGGTCAGTTAATACCATACTATATACAGTTAATACCATACTATATACAGTTAATACCATATTATATACAGGGTCAGTTAATACCATACTATATACAGGGTCAGGTAATACCATACTATATACAGGGTCAGTTAATACCATACTATATACAGTTAATACCATACTATATACAGTTAATACCATATTATATACAGGGTCAGTTAATACCATACTATATACAGGGTCAGTCAATACCATACTATATACAGGGTCAGTTAATACCATACTATATACAGGATCAGTTAATACCATACTATATACAGTTAATACCATACTATATACAGGGTCAGTTAATACCATACTATATACAGGGTCAGTTAATACCATACTATATACAGGGTCAGGTTAATACCATACTATATACAGGGTCAGTCAATACCATACTATATACAGTTAATACCATACTATATACAGGGTCAGTTAATACCATACTATATACAGGGTCAGTCAATACCATACTATATACAGTTAATACCATACTATATACAGGGTCAGTTAATACCATACTATATACAGTTAATACCATACTATATACAGGGTCAGTTAATACCATACTATATACAGGGTCAGTTAATACCATACTATATACAGGTTCAGTTAATACCATACTATATACAGGGTCAGTCAATACCATACTATATACAGTTAATACCATACTATATACAGGGTCAGTTAATACCATACTATATACAGTTAATACCATACTATATACAGGGTCAGTTAATACCATACTATATACAGGGTCAGTTAATACCATACTATATACAGGGTCAGTTAATACCATACTATATACAGGGTCAGGTTAATACCATACTATATACAGGGTCAGTTAATACCATACTATATACAGTTAATACCATACTATATACAGTTAATACCATACTATATACAGTTAATACCATACTATATACAGGGTCAGTTAATACCATACTATATACAGGGTCAGGTTAATACCATACTATATACAGGGTCAGTTAATACCATACTATATGCAGGGTCAGTTAATACCATACTATATACAGTTAATACCATACTATATACAGTTAATACCATACTATATACAGTTAATACCATACTATATACAGGGTCAGGTTAATACCATACTATATACAGGGTCAGTTAATACCATACTATATACAGGGTCAGTTAATACCATACTATATACAGTTAATACCATACTATATACAGTTAATACCATACTATATACAGTTAATACCATACTATATACAGGGTCAGTTAATACCATACTATATACAGGGTCAGGTTAATACCATACTATATACAGGGTCAGTTAATACCATACTATATACAGGGTCAGTTAATACCATACTATATACAGTTAATACCATACTATATACAGTTAATACCATACTATATACAGGGTCAGGTAATACCATACTATATACAGGGTCAGTTAATACCATACTATATACAGGGTCAGGTAATACCATACTATATACAGTCAATACCATACTATATACAGTTAATACCATACTATATACAGTTAATACCATACTATATACAGTCAATACCATACTATATACAGTTAATACCATACTATATACAGGGTCAGTTAATACCATACTATATACAGTTAATACCATACTATATACAGTTAATACCATACTATATACAGTTAATACCATACTATATACAGGGTCAGTTAATACCATACTATATACAGGGTCAGGTTAATACCATACTATATACAGGGTCAGTTAATACCATACTATATACAGTTAATACCATACTATATACAGGGTCAGTTAATACCATACTATATACAGTTAATACCATACTATATACAGTTAATACGATATTATATACAGGGTCAGTTAATACCATACTATATACAGGGTCAGTTAATACCATACTATATACAGGGTCAGTTAATACCATACTATATACAGTTAATACCATACTATATACAGGGTCAGGTAATACCATACTATATACAGGGTCAGTTAATACCATACTATATACAGGGTCAGTATCTATATACAGGGTCAGTAGCTATATACAGGGCCAGTAGCTATATACAGGGTCAGTAGCTATATACAGGGTCAGTAGCTATATACAGGGTCAGTAGTAATATACAGGGTCAGTAGCTATATACAGGGTCAGTAGCTATATACAGGGTCAGTTCCAGGGTCAGCATCTATTTACAGGGTCAGTAGCTATATACAGGGTCAGTTCCAGGGTCAGTAGCTATATACAGGGTCAGTAGGTATATACAGGGACAGTTCCAGGGTCAGTAGCTATATACAGGGTCAGTAGCTATATACAGGGTCAGTAGCTATATACAGGGTCAGTAGCTATATACAGGGTCAGTAGCTATATACAGGGTCAGTTCCAGGGTCAGTATCTATATACAGGGTCAGTAATTATATACAGGGTCAGTAGCTATATACAGGGTCAGTTCCAGGGTCAGTAGCTATATACAGGGTCAGTAGCTATATACAGGGTCAGTTCCAGGGTCAGTAGCTATATACAGGGTCAGTTCCAGGGTCAGCAGCTATATACAGGGTCAGTAGTAATATACAGGGTCAGTAGCTATATACAGGGTCAGTAGCTATATACAGGGTCAGTAGTTATATACAGGGTCAGTAGCTATATACAGGGACAGTAGCTATATACAGGGTCAGTAGCTATATACAGGGTCAGTAGCTATATACAGGGTCAGTAGCTATATACAGGGTCAGTAGTTATATACAGGGTCAGTAGTTATATACAGGGTCAGTTCCAGGGTCAGTAGCTATATACAGGGTCAGTAGTTATATACAGGGTCAGTTCCAGGGTCAGTAGCTATATACAGGGTCAGTAGCTATATACAGGGTCAGTTCCAGGGTCAGTAGCTATATACAGGGTCAGTAGCTATATACAGGGACATTTCCAGGGTCAGTAGCTATATACAGGGTCAGTAGCTATATACAGGGTCAGTAGCTATATACAGGGTCAGTAGCTATATACAGGGTCAGTTCCAGGGTCAGTAGCTATATACAGGGTCAGTTCCAGGGTCAGCAGCAATATACAGGGTCAGTAGCTATATACAGTGTCAGTAGCTATATACAGGGTCAGTAGCTATATACAGGGTCAGTTCCAGGGTCAGTAGTTATATACAGGGTCAGTTCCAGGGTCAGCAGCTATATACAGGGTCAGTAGCTATATACAGGGTCAGTAGCTATATACAGGGTCAGTAGCTATATACAGGGTCAGTAGTAATATACAGGGTCAGTATCTACATACAGGGTCAGTAGTAATATACAGGGTCAGTATCTATATACAGGGTCAGTAGCTATATACAGGGTCAGTAGCTATATACAGGGTCAGTAGCTACATACAGGGTCAGTAGCTATATACAGGGTCAGTAGCTATATACAGGGTCAGTAGCTATATACAGGGTCAGTAGCTATATACAGGGTCAGTTCCAGGGTCAGTAGCTATATACAGGGTCAGTAGCTATATACAGGGTCAGTTCCAGGGTCAGTAGCTATATACAGGGTCAGTAGCTATATACAGGGTCAGTAGATATATACAGGGTCAGTAGCTATATATAGGGTCAGTAGCTATATACAGGGTCAGTAGCTATATACAGGGTCAGTTCCAGGGTCAGTAGCTATATACAGGGTCAGTAGCTATATACAGGGTCAGTAGCTATATACAGGGTCAGTAGCTATATATAGGGTCAGTAGCTATATACAGGGTCAGTAGCTATATACAGGGTCAGTAGCTATATACAGGGTCAGTAGCTATATATAGGGTCAGTTCCAGGGTCAGTAGCTATATACAGGGTCAGTAGTAATATACAGGGTCAGTAGCTATATACAGGGTCAGTAGCTATATACAGGGTCAGTAGCTATATACACGGACAGTAGCTATATACAGGGTCAGTAGCTATATACAGGGTCAGTATCTATATACAGGGTCAGTAGTTATATACAGGGTCAGTTCCAGGGTCAGTAGCTATATACAGGGTCAGTAGCTATATACAGGGTCAGTAGCTATATACAGGGTCAGTAGCTATATACAGGGTCAGTAGCTATATACAGGGTCAGTAGTTATATACAGGGTCAGTTCCAGGGTCAGTAGCTATATACAGGGTCAGTAGTTATATACAGGGTCAGTTCCAGGGTCAGTAGCTATATACAGGTTCAGTATCTATATACAGGGTCAGTAGCTATATACAGGGTCAGTAGCTATATACAGGGTCAGTTCCAGGGTCAGTAGCTATATACAGGGTCAGTAGCTATATACAGGGACAGTTCCAGTGTCGTTAGCTATATACAGGGTCAGTAGCTATATACAGGGTCAGTAGCTATATACAGGGTCAGTAGCTATATACAGGGTCAGTTCCAGGGTCAGTAGCTATATACAGGGTCAGTAGTTATATACAGGGTCAGTTCCAGGGTCAGCAGCTATATACAGGGTCAGTAGCTATATACAGGGTCAGTAGCTATATACAGGGTCAGTAGTAATATACAGGGTCAGTGGTAATATACAGGGTCAGTATCTATATACAGGGTCAGTAGCTATATACAGGGTCAGTAGCTATATACAGGGTTAGTAGCTATATACAGGGTCAGTAGCTACATACAGGGTCAGTAGCTATATACAGGGTCAGTAGCTATATACATGGTCAGTAGCTATATACAGGGTCAGTTCCAGGGTCAGTAGCTATATACAGGGTCAGTAGCTATATACAGGGTCAGTTCCAGGGTCAGTAGCTATATACAGGGTCAGTAGCTATATACAGGGTCAGTAGCTATATACAGGGTCAGTAGCTATATACAGGGTCAGTTCCAGGGTCAGTAGCTATATACAGGGTCAGTATCTATATACAGGATCAGTAGCTATATACAGGGTCAGTAGCTATATACAGGGTCAGTAGCTATATACAGGGTCAGTAGCTATATACAGGGTCAGTAGCTATATACAGGGTCAGTTCCAGGGTCAGTAGCTATATACAGGGTCAGTATCTATATACAGGGTCAGTAGCTATATACAGGGTCAGTAGCTATATACAGGGTCAGTAGCTATATACAGGGTCAGTAGTAATATACAGGGTCAGTGGTAATATACAGGGTCAGTATCTATATACAGGGTCAGTAGCTATATACAGGGTCAGTAGCTATATACAGGGTTAGTAGCTATATTCAGGGTCAGTAGCTACATACAGGGTCAGTAGCTATATACAGGGTCAGTAGCTATATACATGGTCAGTAGCTATATACAGGGTCAGTTCCAGGGTCAGTAGCTATATACAGGGTCAGTAGCTATATACAGGGTCAGTTCCAGGGTCAGTAGCTATATACAGGGTCAGTAGCTATATACAGGGTCAGTAGCTATATACAGGGTCAGTAGCTATATACAGGGTCAGTTCCAGGGTCAGTAGCTATATACAGGGTCAGTATCTATATACAGGATCAGTAGCTATATACAGGGTCAGTAGCTATATACAGGGTCAGTAGCTATATACAGGGTCAGTAGCTATATACAGGGTCAGTAGCTATATACAGGGTCAGTTCCAGGGTCAGTAGCTATATACAGGGTCAGTATCTATATACAGGGTCAGTAGCTATATACAGGGTCAGTAGCTATATACAGGGTCAGTAGCTATATACAGGGTCAGTTCCAGGGTCAGTAGCTATATACAGGGTCAGTAGCTATATACAGGGTCAGTTCCAGGGTCAGTAGCTATATACAGGGTCAGTAGTAATATACAGGGTCAGTAGCTATATACAGGGTCAGTAGCTATATACAGGGTCAGTAGCTATATACAGGGTCAGTAGCTATATACAGGGACAGTAGCTATATACAGGGTCAGTAGCTATATACAGGGTCAGTAGCTATATACAGGGTCAGTAGCTATATACACGGTCAGTATCTATATACAGGGTCAGTAGTTATATACAGGGTCAGTTCCAGGGTCAGTAGCTATATACAGGGTCAGTAGCTATATACATTGTCAGTTCCAGGTTCAGTAGCTATATACAGGGTCAGTTCCAGGGTCAGCAGCTATATACAGGGTCAGTAGTAATATACAGGGTCAGTAGCTATATACAGGGACAGTAGCTATATACAGGGTCAGTAGCTATATACAGGGTCAGTAGCTATATACAGGGTCAGTATCTATATACAGGGTCAGTAGTTATATACAGGGTCAGTTCCAGGCTCAGTAGCTATATACAGGGTCAGTAGCTATATACAGGGTCATATATACAGGGTCAGTAGCTATATACAGGGTCAGTTCCAGGGTCAGTAGCTATATACAGGGTCAGTAGCTATATACAGGGTCAGTTCCAGGGTCAGTAGCTATATACAGGGTCATTTCCAGGGTCAGTAGCTATATACAGGGTCAGTGGCTATATACAGGGTCAGTAGCTATATACAGGGTCAGTTCCAGGGTCAGTAGCTATATACAGGGTCAGTTCCAGGCTCAGTGGCTATATACAGGGTCAATAGCTATATACAGGGTCAGTTCCAGGCTCAGTGGCTATATACAGGGTCAGTAGCTATATACAGGGTCAGTAGCTATATACAGGGTCAGTAGCTATATACAGGGTCAGTAGCTATATACAGGGTCAGTAGCTATATACAGGGCCAGTAGCTATATACAGGGTCAGTAGTTATATACAGGGTCAGTTCCAGGGTCAGTAGCTATATACAGGGTCAGTGGCTATATACAGGGTCAGTAGCTATATACAGGGTCAGTGGCTATATACAGGGTCAGTGGCTATATACAGGGTCAGTAGCTATATGCAGGGTCAGTAGCTATTTGCAGGGTCAGTAGCTATATACAGGGTCAGTAGCTATATACAGGGTCAGTAGCTATATACAGGGTCAGTAGTTATATACAGGGTCAGTTCCAGGGTCAGGAGCTACAATTGAAGTCGGAAGTATACATACACTTAGGTTGGAGTCATTAAAACAAGTTTTTTAACCACTCCACAAATGTCTTGTTAAGTATGCCTTGAACTCTAAGTAAATCACTGTCAGTGTCACCAGCAAAGCACCAGCAAATTACCCCCACACCGTCACACCACCTCCTCCATGCTTCACGGTGGGAACCACACATGCAGAAATCATCCGTTCACCTACTCTGAGTCTCACAAAGACACGGCGGTTGGAAACAAAAATCTCAAATTTGTACCCATCAGACCAAAGGACAGATTTCCAACAGTCTAATGTCCATTGCAAGTCTCTTCTTCTTATTGGTGTCCTTTAGTAGTGGTTTCTTTGCAGCAATTTGACCATGAAGGCCTGATTCACACAGTCTCCTCTGAACAGTTGATGTTGAGATGTGTCTGTTACTTGAACTTTGTGAAGCATTTATTTGGGCTGCAATTTCTGAGGCTGGCAACTCTAATGAACTTATCCTCTGCAGCAGAGGTAACTCTAGGTCTTCCTTTCCTGTGGTGGTCCTCATGAGAGCCAGTTTCATCATAGTGCTTGGTGGTTTTTGCGACTGCACTTGAAGAAACTTTCAAAGTTCTTGAAATGTTCCAGATTGACTGACCTTCATGTCTTAAAGTAATGATGGACTGTTGTTTCTCTTTGCTTATTTGGACCTGGTCTTTTACCAAATAGGGCTATCTTCTGTATACCACCCCTGCCTTGTCACAACACAACTGATTGGCTCAAACGCATTAAGAAGGAAAGAAATTCCACAAATTAACTTTTAACAAGGCACACCTGTTAATTGAAATGCATTCCAGGTGACTACCTCATGAAGCTGGTTGAGAGAATGTCAAGAGTGTGGAAAGCTGTCATCAAGGCAAAGGGTGGCTACTTTGAAGAATCTCCAATATAAAATATATTTAGATTTGTTTAACACTTTTTTAGTTACTACATAATTCCAAGAAGGTTATTTTATAGTTTTGATGTCTTCACTATTATTCTACAATGTAGAAAATATTAAAAATAAAGAAAAACCTTTGAATGAGTAGGTGTGTCCAAACTTTTAACTGATACTGTATATTTTTCTGTTTATCTTTCACTCTGCATTGTTGGAAAAGTACCCGTAAGACCCACTGTGGTTTCCATGAAAGAAACTGGACCATCCAGGAAGCTGTTGGTAGGTTTGGTAGTTGGGTTGGAGTTTTGCCTCTAAATAAAGGTTTTACCTCCCTCTTGTGTTGAAAAGAAGGCACTTCTGGTCCAGGAGCTGGAAAAAAATAACATCTTGCCATATAGTCTTGTAACTTGTGCTTCTAGTTCTGACCATGCAGTAATATCTAACAAGTAATATAACCTACCAATTCCACAACAACTACCTGATACACACAAGTGTAAAGGAATGAATACGAATATGTACATATAAATATATTAATGAGTGATGGCTGAACGGCATAGGCAAGATGCAGTAGATGGTATAGAGTACAGTATATACATATGAGATGAATAATGTAGGGTATGAAAACATTATATAGAGTGGCTAGTGATAAATTGATTACATACATTTTTCCATTATTAAAGTGGGTGGAGTTGAGTCAGTATGTTGGCAGCAGCCACTCAATGTTAGTGATGGCTGTTTTACAGTCTGATGGCCTTGAGATAGAAGCCATATAGTATTGTAACATTGCCATATAGTCTTGTAATATAGCCATATAATCTTGTAACATAGCTATATATGTTTTATACATAGCCATATATTCTGGTAACATAGCCATATATTCTGGTAACATTGCCATATATTCTGGTAATATAGCCATATATTCTGGTAATATAGTCATATATTCTGGTAACATAGTCATATGTTCTGGTAATATAGCCATATATTCTGGTAACATTGCCATATATTCTGGTAATATAGCCATATATTCTGGTAACATTGCCATATATTCTGGTAACATTGCCATATATTCTGGTAACATTGCCATATATTCTGGTAATATAGACATATATTCTGGTAATATAGACATATATTCTGGTAACATAGCCATATATTCTGGTAACATTGCCATATATTCTGGTAATATAGCCATATATTCTGGTAACATTGCCATATATTCTGGTAACATTGCCATATATTCTGGTAATATAGCCATATATTCTGGTAATATAGCCATATATTCTGGTAACATAGCCATATATTCTGGTAATTTACTCCACACTACATTAATTTGATAACTTCTATTACCAATGTTATGACCCTTATGCAGCATTCACATTGATGATTCAATGATTCATTCAATAATTCAATGCTGATCAAGACTCAAGTTTTTGCTTAACTGAGTTAGAATACCTCATAATAAACTGTAGACCACACTATCTACCTGTCACTGCTCTCTAGGAGTGGTGGGGAGGGGGTGAAGTCAGGCGCAGGAGACCAAATATGCACTAGCAGAGCATTTTAATTCCAGAGTCCAAAAACACCATGAACAGGCATCAAAACAAACCAGACAAAATAGTCCACCCAAAAAGGGCCGGGACGCAGTCCAGAAAGAAATGCAAGTCCACAATAGACAAAGAAAATCAAACGCAACCTCAAAACCCACAACAGGTAACAACCAAACAATCCCGCACGAACCCAACCTAGAAAAGCGAGACTAAATAACCCACTAATGACCCAACTCAAAACAGGTGCAACAAAAGACAGATAAAAACCAAACGAAAAGGGAAAAAGGGATCGGTGGCAGCTAGTAGACCGGCGACGACGACGACCGCCGAGCGCCGCCCGAACAGGGAGAGGAGCCACCTTCGGTAGAAGTCATGACACTACCAAGAGAGTTTCATCTATACTATTCGTAGCTGTCTATTTACCACCACAAACCGATGCAGTAAGACCGCACTCAACGAGCACTAGGGCCATAAGCAAAGAAGAAAATGTTCACCCAGAAGCAGCTCTCCTATTGGCCGGTGACTTCAATGCAAGACAACTGAAATCCGTTTTACCTCATTTCTACCAGCATGTCACCTGTGTAACTAGAGGCAGAAAAACTCTATATCACTTTTACTCCACACACAAGGCTCTTCCTCGCCATCCATTTGGTAAATCTGACCAGAATTCTATCCTCCTGATCCCTGCTTATGAGCAAAAACTCAAAACAGGAAGTACCAGTACATGTTAAGCTTGCAGTATTTATGCTGCAGTAGTTTATGTGTCGGGGGGCTAGGGTCAGTCTGTTAGATCTGGAGTATTTCTCTTGTCTTATCCGGTGTCCTGTGTGAATTTAAATATGCTCTCTCTAATTCTCTCTTTCTCTCTTTCTGTCTTTCTCTCGGAGGACCTGAGCCCTAGGACCATGCCACAGGACTACCTGGCATGATGACTCCTTGCTGTCCCCAGTCCACCTGGCCATGCTGCTGCTCCAGTTTCAACTGTTCTGCCTGCGGCTATGGAACCCTGACCTGTTCACCGGACGTGTTTGTTGCACCCTCGACAACTACTATGATTATTATTATTTGACCATGCTGGTCATTTATGAACATTTTAACATCTTGACCATGTTCTGTTATAATATCCACCCTGCACAGCCAGAAGAGGACTGGCCACCCCTCATATCCTGGTTCCTCTCTAGGTTTCTTCCTAGGTTTTTGCCTTTCTAGGGAGTTTTTCCTAGGGAGTTTTTCCTAGCCACCGTGCTTCTTTCACCTGCATTGCTTGCTGTTTGGGGTTTTAGGCTGGGTTTCTGTACAGCACTTTGAGATATCAGCTGATGTACGAAGGGCTATATAAATACATTTGATTTGATTTTTGATTTTGATTTCAGGACTGCTTCACTAGCACAGACAGGAATATGCTCCGGCTTCATTAATAAGTGCATCGATGACATTGTCCCCACAGTGACCATACGTACATATCCTAACCAGAAGCCATGGATTACAGGCAACATTCACACTGAACTAAAGACTAGAGCTGCCGCTTTCAAGGAGAGGGACACTAATTCGGACATTTATAAAAAAAATCTCGCTACAACCTGAGACAAACCACCAAACAAGTAAAGCATAAATACAGGACTAAGATCAAATCCTACTATGCCAGCTCTGACGCTCGTCGGATGTGGCAGGGCTTTTAAACAAACTATCACAGATTACAAAGGCAAACCCAGCCGTGAGCTCCCAGTGACTTGAGCCTACCAGACGAGCTAAATGCCTTCTATGCTCGGTTCAAGGCAACTGGACATCCTGACGGGCCGCCCCCAGTTGGTGAGGGTAGGCAACGACACATCCACCATGCTGACCCTCAACACCGGGGCCCCTCAGGGATGCGTGCTTAGTCCCCTCCTGTACTCCATATTCACCCACGACTGCGTGGCCAGGCACGACTCCAACAACATCATTAAGTTTGCAGACGACACAACGGTGGTAGTCCTGATCACCGACGACGATGAGACGGCCTACAGGGAGGAGATCAGTGACCTGGCAGTGTGGTGACAGGACAATAACCTCTCCCTCAATGAGGAGCTGATCGTGGACTACAGGAAATGGAGGGCCGAGCACGCCCCCATCCACACTGATGGGGCTGTAGTGGAGCGGGTAGTGCACTTCTAAGTTCCTGTGTGTCCACATCACTAAGTGTGGAACCAACAGGACCGTGAACTGATTCTACCCCCAAGCCATAAGACTACCAAATAGCTAACTGGACTATCTGCATTGACCAAGTTATCGTTACTCATTGTGTATTTATTCCTCATGTTATCATTTTTTCTATAGTTTCCTGCCTGGTTGGGAAGGGCTCATAACGGCCGTAAGTTTCACTGTTATTCTACAACATTTCATTTGATGTAACACTACATATTTATTATTTACTGGATTGTTGATATAGCTCACGCTAATATATCTACTACTGTACATAGAATTCCTTATAAAATGCATACGTAATGTTACACCATGGGTTGTTAATTGGACATTTCTTGATTTCTTGTTGTTATTTCAGTTCATTTTTTAAAATGTTGTATTATTTGTGTACCTGTTTGACATTTTATTGCATTATTAGTAACTAGTACGGGGGAAAAAATGTATGAAATGTATGCATTCACTACTGTAAGTCGCTCTGGATAAGAGCGTCTGCTAAATGACTAAAATGTAAAAATGTAAATGTAGTAACATAAGCATTTCGCTGCACCCTCTATAACATCTGCTAAATTGTGTATGCGACTAATAAACTTTGATTTGATGTGATTTTGATTCAGAACGAAAAAGGATGTAATTGTTTTCAACGACTAAAAGTTAGCGCCAAAAGTTTAATTTGACCAAACCGTTTTTTGTTCTTCTTCTATGGTATAATG
The DNA here is from genome assembly GCF_901001165.1 of Salmo trutta. Lineage (NCBI taxonomy): Eukaryota > Metazoa > Chordata > Actinopteri > Salmoniformes > Salmonidae > Salmo > Salmo trutta. The sequence continues at coordinate 45,697,602 of NC_042983.1, read as the reverse complement.
GTGGTCCGCAAACAAACGCTGTGCCACCACCTACTGGATGGGGTGAAAACGGATAAACTTTAACGCAGAAAAAAATAGGGGAAGGGGAAAAACATGTTGCAAAAGTAAACTAAAATAAATAAATTACTCCTTCAGTTGGATTCAAATGTCGATTCAAATCCCTACAGAGAGGAGGAAACCCTGCAACGTTTTGGCCATGAAGATCCCAAAATATTTTCACCATCTTTACAATGATGTGTAGTTTCTTCCATTTTTTTATGAGTTTGTCCAGTGCAATTTATCACATGCGCAATAAACAAAACAAAGTCCATTATTCTTCACTATTAGTATGTCATGATCCCGTGATTAACGGCATTTCACTGCAGGCTGTGGTCCACTACCATCTACATTTCCACTCGCTCCTTCGGCTATTTGTACTGCCTCCACATAGGAGACCTGTTGGATAGCCCTGTTGGATAACCTCCTTCACCCTTTACAGGGTACTCTGTGAACTCGGGAAACAATGGCAGCACAGTGCTTCCACAGACTCTTTACCATACATTATGTATTCCTTTGGTGAACATTTGGCCACGTGTCCAAACTGTTTACAATTTTAACACTGCAGCATTTTATTTTTTGTACATATGGTCTCACCGCATATCTCACATACCCAAGTTTTTCCATGAGTCAGGGAAAAACATTTAATCAAACAACAGTAAAATGTAAATCGACTGTTCTCCTTCTTTCCGTCTATCATTCAGGTCAACTTGCATCTATCGCTCCCTAATGGAGTAGAGATGTTGTTTCCTACCTTCGCCAACCATGTTTAATGTATGATATACCATTCCATTAATTCAATTCCAGCCATTACCACGAGCCCATCCTCCCCAATTAAGGTGCCACCAACCCCTGTGGTATAACAAGGGTCTCCAAACCTGTTCCTGAAGAGTTACCCTCCAGTAGGTTTTCACACCAAACCCCAGTTAACTAACCTGGTTCAGTTTATCAATCAGCTAATTATTAGAATCACGTGTGCTAGATTAGGGTTGGTGTCACGCCCTGACCATAGAGAGCCCTTGTTTCTCTATGGTGTAGTAGGTCAGGGCGTGACTAGTGGGTAGTCAGTAATCTTACTAGTATAAAGACCTCCTCCATTCCTGCCATTATTGAAAGAGATTGTGATACTTCACATCTCAAAATTGGGTTACTTAATGTTAGATCCCTCACTTCCAAGGCAGTTATAGTCAATGAACTAATCACTGATCATAATCTTGATGTGATTGGCCTGACTGAAACATGGCTTAAGCCTGATGAATTTACTGTGTTAAATGAGGCCTCACCCCCTGGTTACACTAGTGACCAAACCCCCCGTGCATCCGGCAAAGGCGGAGGTGTTGCTAACATTTACGATAGCAAATTTCAATTTACAAAAAAAAAAACAATGACGTTTTCGTCTTTTGAGCTTCTAGTCATGAAATCTATGCAGCCTACTCAATCACTTTTTATAGCTACTGTTTACAGGCCTCCTGGGCCATATGCAGTGTTCCTTACTGAGTTCCCTGAATTCCTATCGGATCTTGTAGTCATAGCAGATAATATTCTAATTTTTGGTGACTTTAACATTTACATGGAAAAGTCCACAGACCCACTCCAAAAGGCTTTCGGAGCCATCATCGACTCAGTGGGTTTTGTCCAACATGTTTCTGGACCTACTCACTGCCACAGTCATACTCTGGACCTAGTTTTGTCCCATGGAATAAATGTTGTGGATCTTAATGTTTTTCCTCATAATCCTGGATTATCGGACCACCATTTTATTGCGTTTACAATTGCAACAAATAATCTGCTCAGACCCCAACCAAGGAAGATTAAAAGTCGTGCTATAAATTCTCAGACAACCCAAAGATTCCTTGATGCCCTTCCAGACTCCCTCTGCCTACCCAAGGACGTCAGAGGACAAGAATCAGTTAACCACCTAACCGAGGAACTCAATTCAACCTTGCGCAATACCCTAGATGCAGTTGCACCCCTAAAAATTAAAAACATCTGTCATAAGAAACTAGCTCCCTGGTATACAGAAAATACACGAGCTCTGAAGCAAGCTTCCAGAAAATTGGAACGGAAATGGCGCCACACTAAACTGGAAGTCTTCCGACTAGCTTGGAAAGACAGTACCGTGCAGTATCGAAGAGCCCTCACTGCTGCACGATCATCCTATTTTTCCAACTTAATTGAGGAAAATAAGAACAATCCGAAATTTCTTTTTGACACTGTCGCAAAGCTAACTAAAAAGCAGCATTCGCAAATGGAGGATGGCTTTCACTTCAGCAGTAATAAATTTATGAACTTTTTTGAGGAAAAGATCATGATCATTAGAAAGCAAATTACGGACTCCTCTTTAAATCTGGGTATTCCTCCAGGGCTTCATTGTCCAGAGTCTGCACAACTCTGCCAGGACCTTGGCTCAAGGGAGATACTAAAGTGTTTTAGTACTATATCTCTTGACACAATGATGAAAATAATCATGGCCTCCAAACCCTCAAGCTGCATACTGGACCCTATTCCAACTAAACTACTGAAAGAGCTGCTTCCTGTGCTTGGCCCTCCTATGTTGAACATAATAAACGGCTCTCTATCCACCGGATGTGTACCAAGCTCACTAAAAGTGGCAGTAATAAAGCCTCTCTTGAAAAAGCCGAATCTTGACCCAGAAATTATAAAAAACTATCGGCCTATATCGAATCTTCCATTCCTCTCAAAAATTTTAGAAAAAGTTGTTGCGCAGCAACTCACTGCCTTCCTGAAGACAAACAATGTATACGAAACGCTTCAGTCTGGTTTTAGACCCCATCATAGCACTGAGACTGCACTTGTGAAGGTGGTAAATGACCTTTTAATGACGTCAGACCGAGGCTCTGCATCTGTCCTCATGCTCCTAGATCTTAGTGCCGCTTTTGATACCATCGATCACCACATTCTTTTGGAGAGATTGGAAACCCAAATTGGTCTACATGGACAAGTTCTGGCCTGGTTTAGATCTTATCTGTCGGAAAGATATCAGTTTGTCTCTGTGAATGGTTCGTCCTCTGACAAATCAATTGTAAATTTCGGTGTTCCTCAAGGTTCCGTTCTAGGACCACTATTGTTTTCACTATATATTTTACCTCTTGGGGATGTCATTCGAAAACATAATGTTAAATTTCACTGCTATGCGGACGACACACAGCTGTACATTTCAATGAAACATGGTGAAGCCCCAAAATTGCTCTCGCTAGAAGCCTGTGTTTCAGACATAAGGAAGTGGATGGCTGCAAATTTTCTACTTTTAAACTCGGACAAAACAGAGATGCTTGTCCTAGGTCCCAAGAAACAAAGAGATCTTCTGTTGAATCTGACAATTAATCTGGATGGTTGTACAGTCGTCTCAAATAAAACTGTGAAGGACCTCGGCGTTACTCTGGACCCTGATCTCTCTTTTGAAGAACATATCAAGACTGCTTCAAGGACAGCTTTTTTCCATCTACGTAACATTGCAAAAATCAGAAACTTTCTGTCCAAAAATGACGCAGAAAAATTAATCCATGCTTTTGTTACTTCTAGGCTCGACTACTGCAATGCTCTACTTTCCGGCTACCCGGATAAAGCACTAAACAAACTTCAGTTAGTGCTAAATACGGCTGCTAGAATCCTGACTAGAACCAAAAAATTTGATCATATTACTCCAGTGCTAGCTTCCCTACACTGGCTTCCTGTTAAGGCAAGGGCTGATTTCAAGGTTTTACTGCTAACCTACAAAGCATTACATGGGCTTGCTCCTACCTATCTTTCCGATTTGGTCCTGCCGTACATACCTACACGTACGCTACGGTCACAAGACGCAGGCCTCCTAATTGTCCCTAGAATTTCTAAGCAAACGGCTGGAGGTAGGGCTTTCTCCTATAGAGCTCCATTTTTATGGAATGGTCTGCCTACCCATGTGAGAGACGCAGACTCAGTCTCAACCTTTAAGTCTTTACTGAAGACTTATCTCTTCAGTAGGTCCTATGATTAAGTATAGTCTGGCCCAGGAGTGTGAAGGTGAACGGAAAGGCTGGAGCAACGAACCGCCCTTGCTGTCTCTGCCTTGTCGGTTCCCCTCTTCCCACTGGGATTCTCTGCCTCTAACCCTTTTACAGGGGCTGTGTCACTGACTTACTGGTGTTCTTCCATGCCGTCCATGGGAGGGGTGCGTCACTTGAGTAGGTTGAGCCACTGACGTGGTCTTCCTGTCTGGGTTGGCGCCCCCCCCTTGGGTTGTGCCGTGGCGGACATCTTTGTGGGCTATACTCGGCCTTGTCTTCGGACGGTAAGTTGGTGGTTGTAGATATCCCTCTAGTGGTGTGGGGGGCTGTGCTTTGGCAAAGTGGGTGGGGTTATATCCTGCCTGTTTGGCCCTGTCCGGGGGTATCATCGGATGGGGCCACAGTGTCTTCTGATCCCTCCTGTCTCAGCCTCCAGTATTTATGCTGCAGTAGTTTATGTGTCGGGGGGCTAGGGTCAGTCTGTTACATCTGGAGTATTCTCTTGTCTTATCCGGTGTCCTGTGTGAATGTAAATATGCTCTCTCTAATTCTCTCTTTCTTTCTTTCTTTCTTTCTCTCGGAGGACCTGAGCCCTAGGACTACCTGGCATGATGACTCCTTGCTGTCCCCAGTCCACCTGGCCATGCTGCTGCTCCAGTTTCAACTGTTCTGCCTGCGGCTACGGAACCCTGACCTGTTCACCGGACGTGCTTGTTGCACCCTCGACAATTACTATGATTATTATTATTTGACCATGCTGGTCATTTACGAACATTTTAACATCTTGACTATGTTCTGTTATAATATCCACCCGGCACAGCCAGAAGAGGACTGGCCACCCCTCATAGCCTGGTTCCTCTCTAGGTTTCTTCCTAGGTTTTTGGCCTTTCTCAGGAGTTTTTCCTAGGGAGTTTTTCCCAGCCACCGTGCTTCTTTCACATGCATTGCTTGCTGTTTGGGGTTTTAGGCTGGGTTTCTGTACAGCACTTTGAGATTTCAGCTGATGTACGAAGGGCTATATAAATAAATTTGATTTGATTTGATTTGATTTGATTTAGTCTAGTTTATATTTCTATGTTGTGTTCTAGTTTATATTTTCTATGTTGGTGTTTTGTATGATTCCCAATTAGAGGCAGGTGGTATTCGTTGTCTCTAATTGGGGATCAAAACAACTGGAAATGTTTATTTCATCAATTTTAGAATAAAGCTGTAACGTAACAAAAGGTTGAACAAGGTTGAACAAGGTTGAACAAGGTTGAACAAGGTTGAACAAGGTTGAACAAGGTTGAACAAGGGGTCTGAATACTTTCCTAATGCACTGTAGATATAGCTGCAAGGGGTCTGAATACTTTCCTAATGCACTGTAGATATAGCTGCAAGGGGTCTGAATACTTTCCTAATGCACTGTAGATATAGCTGCAAGGGGTCTGAATACTTTCCTAATGCACTGTAGATATAGCTGAAGTTGGAAGTTTACATACACTTAGGTTGGAGTCATTAAAACTTGTTTTTCAACCACTCCACAAATTTCTTGTTAACAAACTATAGTTTTGGCAAGTCGGTTAGGACATCTACTTTGTGCATGACACAAGTAATTTTTCCAACAATTGTTTCCAGACAGATTATTTCACTTAAAATTCACTGTATCACAATTCCAGTGGGTCAGAAGTTTCCATACACTAAGTTGACTGTGCCTTTAAACAGCTTGGAAAATTCCAGAAAATTATGTCATGGCTTTAGAAGCTTCTGTTAGGCTAATTGACATCATTTGAGTCAATTGGAGGTGTACCTGTGGATGTATTTCAAGGCCTACCTTCAAACTCAGTGCCTCTTTGCTTGACATCCTGGGAAAAATCAAAAGAAATCAGCCAAGACCTCAGAAAAAAAAATTGTAGACCTCCACAAGTCTGGTTCATCCTTGGGAGCAATTTCTAAACGCCTGAAGGTACCACGTTCATCTGGACAAACAATAGTACGCAAGTATTAACACCATGGGACCAGGCAGCCGTCATACCGCTCAGGAAGGAGACACGTTCTGTCTCCTAGAAATGAATGTACTTTGGTGCGAAAAGTGCAAATCAATCCCAGAACAACAGCAAAGAACCTTGTGAAGATGCTGGAGGAAACACAGTAAAACGAGTCCTATATCGACAGAACCTGAAAGGCCGCTCAGCAAGGAAGAAGCCACTGCTCAAAAACTGCCATAAAAAAGCCAGACTACGGTTTGCAACTGCACATGGGGACAAAGATTGTACTTTTTGGAGAAATGTCCTCTGGTCTAATGAAACAAAAATAGAACTGTTTGGCCATAATGACCATTTCACATTCTTAAAATAAAGTGTTGATCCTAACTGACCTAAGACAGGGAATTTTTACTATGATTAAATGTCAGGAATTGTGAAAAACTGAGTTTAAATGTATTTCGCTAAGGTGTATTTAAACTTCCGACTATCTCCCAATGTAATTTCTTAGAATGTGTCTTTTGCCTCTGGTGTTACTAACATCATGCCTTTCGTTTTCTTTTCAAGACTTACACTGCAGCAGGTAGAAACACTTGAACTGACCAACAGTGTGTAGTGTCCATGTGAAAACAGTGCTTCAGGTTTACCTCCATTTTGAGGCCATTAAAAGTAACGGTTTTTCCTTCTCATGCCATAAATGTGGGAACCATCACAGTGATCAACACCAGTAGTGATTATGGACCTTGACCATGTTACACTGTGACATGAAATCTGTTGTGTTGAAGTGATTAATCTGTTGAAGTGATTAATCAGTTGTATTGAATTGATTAATCCGTTGTATTGAATTGATTAATCCGTTGTATTAAATTGATTAATCAGTTGTATTGAATTGATGAATCCGTTGTATTGAATTGATGAATCCGTTGTATTAAATTGATTAATCCGTTGTATTGAATTGATTAATCCGTTGTATTGAATTGATGAATCCGTTGTATTGAATTGATGAATCCGTTGTATTAAATTGATTAATCCGTTGTATTGATTAATCCGTTGTATTGAATTGATTAATCCGTTGTATTGAATTGATTAATCCGTTGTATTGAATTGATGAATCCGTTGTATTGATTAATCCGTTGTATTGAATTGATTAATCCGTTGTATTGAATTGATGAATCCGTTGTATTGAATTGATTCATTGTGTCAAAGTGCTGTTGTGTTTTTTGTAAAACTTGTATTTTTCCATTGACAAAATCAAGACAAATGGATCAGCTAATTAATGATTTAATTGAACCTTTTCTTGCTTAGGTGGATGGGCTGTTGTGATGTGCCCCTGTGCAGTTGTTTCCAGCATAAAGTTCCTATTGAGAGCAGAATCTCCAGGGGACTATGCTGAGATCTTGATGACCTGGAAGCACATTCCAAATGTGTCTATTTTTGTCTTTGCAAGAGGACTTGCATCCCATTCCAACCTACGCAACCTACAAAAATGCCCTTCAGCCCTCACGATGGACAGCTTCTAGAGCCAATTTAAACTGTTGACTTAAAGCTTGTGAAAGAAGGCAAGATGAGTGTTGATCTGCCTTTGAAAGGATCCTCTGACCACTACGTCTTATATGATCAATTTCATCAGGATAATACCAAGGATGCAGGTGACGCACTGAGATGGAGAGTGCTCGTACCAGAGCTGGTGTTTCTTCTTTTTCCAACGTTCTCCACCACTACAACACTACAGAGAACCAACATTCTCCACCACTACAACACTACAGAGAACCAACGTTCTCCACCACTACAACACTACAGAGAACCAACGTTCTCCACCACTACAGAGAACCAACGTTCTCCACCACTACAACACTACAGAGAACCAACATTCTCCACCACTACAACACTACAGAGAACCAACGTTCTCCACCACTACAGAGAACCAACGTTCTCCACCACTACAACACTGCAGAGAACCAACATTCTCCACCAAAGCGTGCCCAAAGTAAACTGCCTGTTACTCAGGTCCAGAAGCTAGGATATGCATATAATTTGTAGATTTGGATAGAACACTCTAAAGTTTTCAAAACTGTTAAAATAATGTCTGTGAGTATAACAGAAATGAAATGGCAGGCAAAACCCCGAGGACAAACCATCCCAAAAATAATATATTTCAGCCTACCACTATTTTCAATGACTGTCACTTTCAGTATAAGGCGAAATCCTCCCAGATTGCAGTTCCTAAGGCTTCCACTAGATGATAACAGTCTTTAGAAAGAGTTTCAGGCTGGTTTTTGTAAAAATGAGGTAGAAGTTGTAGTTTTTCTAAGTGGCTCCCATTTTGGCTGTAGTGTTTCCATCCGCATGGACGAGAGCGCGTTCTTTTTGTTTATTTACGGTAAAGACAATAACGATTCTCTGTCTTACATTTTATAGTTTATTTACGTATTAGGGTACCTGAGGTTTGATTATAAACGTTGTTTGACTTGTTTAGATAAGTTTATTAGTAACGTTTGGGATTCATTTTGTATGCATTTTGATGGAGGGAAACCGGTGGATTATTGACTGAAGCGCGCCAGCTAAACTGAGTTTTTATGAATATAAAGAAGGACATTATCGAACAAAAGGACAATTTGTGATGTATCTGGGACCTTTTGGAGTGCCAACAGAAGAAGATCTTCAAAGGTAAGGCATTTATTATATAGCTATTTCTGACTTTCGTGTTGCAACTGCCTGGTTGAAAAATGATTTTCATGCATTTGTATGAGGGGCGCTGTCCTCAGATAATCGCATGCTGTGCTTTTGCCGTAAATCCTTTTTGAAATCTGACAATGCGGCTGGATTAACAAGAAGTTAAGCTTTATTTTCATGTATTACACATATATTTTCATGAATGTTAAATATTTATAATACTATAGTTTGAATTTCGCGCTCTGCAATTTCACCGGATGTTGTCGAGGAGTCCCGCTAGCGGCACGTCTAGCCGTAACAGGTTTTAAACAAATGTAGTTTCTACTGACTCCTTGTGGATTTGTGTAAGGGTTTTTTTTAATTTTCCTACATTGTAGAATAATAGTGAAGACATCAAATAACACATATGGAATCATGTAGTACAACATGTAGTACAACAGGAGATTTCGGAGCGAGCAGTCGCACTTCGCTTCGCTCCACAGGTAATATTACACTTCTTTACATTACAACGGTTTGGTTTGTTTGATCTGAGCAATTTTTTCTTAGCTATCAAAGATAATTGTGTAGTTTAGAGTAATTAGAGTAATTATCGAGGCCAGCTATTTTTTCGTCCTCCTAACGTAGTCAACACTGCTAGCTGCTAGCTGCTAGCTAGTCAACACCGCTAGCTAGCCAACCGTTACCGACTAGCAGCGCTGTAGATACTAATACATTACAACGGAACGATTTGACTAGTGCAGTGTTAGCTAGCTAGCTACATAGCTTTCTTTGTCATAGCTTGATAATTGTGTAGTTTAGTAATTATCGAGGTTAGCTAGGTTAGCTAGGTTAGCTAGCCAGCTATTTCCGTCCCCCGCGACGCCATTGTTCCATACCCAGCCAACTATTACCGACGAGCAGCATTGTAGAAACGAAATACATTACAAAGGAACGTCTTGATTAGTGTTATGTTATGTTAGCTAGCTACAAAGTTGCTTTTGTATAATAGCCAACCTCTACCGACTAGCAGCACTGTAGAAACTATTACATTACAACGGAACGACTTGATTAGTGTAGTGTTGTGTTAGTTAGCTAGCATTTGTCATTTTAGTCAATAAGATTTTCGCAACGTAGCTTAACTTTCTGAACATTCGAGACGTGTAGTCCACTTGTCATTCCAATCTCCTTTGCATTAGCGTAGCCTCTTCTGTAGCTTGTCAACTATGTGTCTGTCTATCCCTGTTCTCTCCCCTCTGCACAGGCCATACAAACGCTTCACACCGCGTGACCGCTGCCACTCTAACCTGGTGGTCCCAGCGCGCACGACCCACGTGGAGTTCCAGGTCTCCGGCAGCCTCTGGAACTGCCGGTCTGCGGCCAACAAGGCTGAGTTCATCTCAGTCTATTCTACCCTCCAGTCCCTAGACTTCCTGGCGCTGACGGAAACATGGATTACCACAGATAACACTGCTACTCCTACTGCTCTCTCCTCGTCTGCCTACGTGTTCTCGCATACCCCTAGAGCATCGAGCCAGCGGGGTGGTGGCACTGGAATCCTCATCTCTCCCAAGTGGACATTCTCTCTTTCTCCCCTGACCCATCTGTCTATCTCCTCATTTGAATTCCATGCTGTCACAGTTACCAGCCCTTTCAAGCTTAACATCCTTATCATTTATCGCCCTCCAGGTTCCCTTGGAGAGTTCATCAATGAGCTTGATGCCTTGATAAGTTCCTTCCCTGAGGATGGCTCACCTCTCACAGTTCTGGGTGACTTTAACCTCCCCACGTCTACCTTTGACTCATTCCTCTCTGCCTCCTTCTTTCCACTCCTCTCCTCTTTTGACCTCACCATCTCACCTTCCCCCCCTACTCACAAGGCAGGCAATACGCTTGACCTCATCTTTACTAGATGCTGTTCTTCCACTAATCTCATTGCAACTCCCCTCTAAGTCTCCGACCACTACCTTGTATCCTTTTCCCTCTCGCTCTCATCCAACACTTCTCACTCTGCCCCTACTCGGATGGTATTGCGCCGTCCCAACCTTCGCTCTCTCTCTCCCGCTACTCTCTCCTCTTCCATCCTATCATCTCTCCCTCTGCTCAAACCTTCTCCAACCTATCTCCTGATTCTGCCTCCTCAACCCTCCTCTCCTCCCTTTCTGCATCCTTTGATTTTCTCTGTCCCCTATCCTCCAGGCAGGCTCGGTCCTCCACTCCTGCGCCGTGGCTCGACGACTCACTGCGAGCTCACAGAACAGGGCTCCGGGCAGCCGAGCGGAAATGGAGGAAAACTCGCCTCCCTGCGGACCTGGCATCCTTTCACGCCCTCCTCTCTACATTTTCCTCTTCTGTCTCTGCTGCTAAAGCCACTTTCTACCACTCTAAATTCCAAGCATCTGCCTCTAACCCTAGGAAGCTCTTTGCTACCTTCTCCTCCCTCCTGAATCCTCCTCCCCCTCCCTCCTCTCTCTCTGCGGATGACTTCGTCAACCATTTTGAAAAGAAGGCTGATGACATCCGATCCTTGTTTGCTAAGCCAAACGACACCGCTGGTCCTGCTCACACTGCCCTACCCTGTGCTTTGACCTCTTTCTCCCCTCTCTCTCCAGATGAAATCTCGCGTCTCGTGACGGCCGGCCACCCAACAACCTGCCCACTTGACCCTATCCCCTCCTCTCTTCTCCAGACCATTTCCGGAGACCTTCTCCCCTACCTCACCTTGCTCATCAACTCATCCTTGACCGCTGGCTACGTCCCTTCCGTCTTCAAGAGAGCGAGAGTTGCACCCCTTCTGAAAAAACCTACACTCGATCCCTCCGATATCAACAACTACAGACCAGTATCCCTTCTTTCTTTTCTCTCCAAAACTCTTGAACGTGCCGTCCTTGGCCAGCTCTCCTGCTATCTCTCTCAGAATGACCTTCTTGATCCTAATCAGTCAGGTTTCAAGACTGGGCATTCAACTGAGACTGCTCTTCTCTGTGTCACGGAGGCTCTCCGCACTGCTAAAGCTAACTCTCTCTCCTCTGCTCTCATCCTTCTAGACCTATCTGCTGCTTTTGATACTGTGAACCATCAGATCCTCCTCTCCACCCTCTCCGAGCTGGGCATCTCCGGCGCGGCCCACGCTTGGATTGCGTCCTACCTGACAGGTCGCTCCTACCAGGTGGCGTGGCGAGAATCTGTCTCCGCACCACGTGCTCTCACCACTGGTGTCCCCCAGGGCTCTGTTCTAGGCCCTCTCCTATTCTCACTATACACCAAGTCACTTGGCTCGGTCATATCCTCACATGGTCTCTCCTATCATTGCTACGCAGACGACACACAATTAATCTTCTCCTTTCCCCCTTCTGATTACCAGGTGGCGAATCGCATCTCTGCATGTCTGGCAGACATATCAGTGTGGATGACGGCTCACCACCTCAAGCTGAACCTCGGCAAGACGGAGCTGCTCTTCCTCCCGGGGAAGGACTGCCCGTTCCATGATCTCACCATCACGGTTGACAACTCCCTTGTGTCCTCCTCCCAGAGTGCTAAGAACCTTGGCGTGACCCTGGACAACACCCTGTCGTTCTCCACTAACATCAAGGCGGTGACCCGATCCTGTAGGTTCATGCTCTACAACATTCGCAGAGTACGACCCTGCCTCACACAGGAAGCGGCGCAGGTCCTAGTCCAGGCACTTGTCATCTCCCGTCTGGATTACTGCAACTCGCTGTTGGCTGGGCTCCCTGCCTGTGCCATTAAACCCCTACAACTCATCCAGAACGCCGCAGCCCGTCTGGTGTTCAACCTTCCCAAGTTCTCTCACGTCACCCCGCTCCTCCGCTCTCTCCACTGGCTTCCAGTTGAAGCTCGCATCCGCTACAAGTCCATGGTGCTTGCCTACGGAGCTGTGAGGGGAACGGCACCTCCTTACCTTCAGGCTCTGATCAGGCCCTACACCCAAACAAGGGCACTGCGTTCATCCACCTCTGGCCTGCTCGCCTCCCTACCTCTGAGGAAGCACAGTTCCCGCTCAGCCCAGTCAAAACTGTTCGCTGCTCTGGCACCCCAATGGTGGAACAAGCTCCCTCACGACGCCAGGACAGCGGAGTCAATCACCACCTTCCAGAGACACCTGAAACCCCACCTCTTTAAGGAATACCTGGGATAGGATAAAGTAATCCTTCTAACCCCCCCCCCCCCCAAAAGATTTAGATGCACTATTGTAAAGTGGTTGTTCCACTGGATATCATAAGGTGAATGCACCGATTTGTAAGTCGCTCTGGATAAGAGCGTCTGCTAAATGACTTAAATGTAAATGTAGTAAGCAAAAAAAGTGTTAAACAAATCAAAATATATTTGATATTTGAGATTCTTCAAATAGCCACCCTTTGCCTTGATAACAGCTTTGCACTCTTGGCATTCTCTCAACCAGCTTCACCTGGTATTCTCCCTGTAGATTTCGTGGTGATGTAGTCTTCCCGTGAGTGACAGAACACTGAGCTTATCACGGCACAACTAGAGAATATTACCAATGCCTACGCTCTGTATTTTCCTCTGACTGCCCCACCACTGTATTGTATAAACTGCCTTAATTTTGCTGGACCCCAGGAAGAGTAGGTGCTGCTTTGGCAGGAAATAAATGGGGATCCATAATAAATACAAATACCACCACAGAAAGCACTGAGCTGGGCTGAAACACCTGCATGTTGGAGCTGCCTTACTCAAGAAAGAGACCATGTTTGTATGTGACTTTATTCACTCAATAAATTTGTTTTTACATTGTTTGCAAACTGATATGTGACACAAATTCACAAAAACAGGTGGAGCTCAAAACAGATGGGGCTCTGAATGACAGGTTGCCACTGGAAATAGACACCAAAGTCAACAAACTGTACAAACAATTATCTAGGCTAAGTAAAACAAAAACCTTTTTTTTTTTTTTTAATTTTAATCTACTGTTCTGCTAACTAGCAAACTAGAGTGTAGTCAGTGGCTAGCTAAGACAGAGAAAGGGGACATAAAAAGTTCATGGATTGGACACGACATACTGTACAACAATTATCTAGGCTAAGTAAAACAAAAGGATTTGTTTGTTTATCTACTGCACTGCTAACTAGCAAACTAAAGTGTAGTCAGTTGCTAGCTAAGACTGGTTGTGTCTAAACTTGACACTTACGTGTGACTTCTGCTATCAGAATACAAAGATCGCATTGAAAAGATGGGTCTAGATGGTCTGATTGTGTTCAGATCTGGCTGGCCACTTCAGAAGGTGGTCAAGGAGGCATTGTGTGCAGATTTCACCTCTGTCTGGACTCAAATCAAGCTATCGAAAAGCGCATTCAGTGGGCGATGTCATCAGCACACCTCCTGCAAGTCAGCAGAAAACAGTGTGTTTTGAGACCGAGAGGCACCTTTTCATTGGAGAAAATACGTTCCTAGCATGTGAGGAGCATCTTCGCTGGACTCATAAATGTCAGCCAGCTAGCTAATATGTAGAAAACATGTATTTTTGTTTGGCTTGAGTTATGCTAACCTGTTTGCAAAAACTTTAGTGTTGCTTGCTAGCTACAGAGGTTAGCTGGCTAGTTAGCTACAGTAGTTAGCTGGCTAGTTAGCTACAGTAGTTAGCTGGCAAGTTAGCTCCAGAGGTTAGCTGGCTAGTTAGCTCCAGAGGTTAGCTGGCTAGTTAGCTCCAGAGGTTAGCTGGCTAGTTAGCTCCAGTAGTTAGCTGGCTAGTTAGCTACAGTGGTTAGCTGGCTAGTTAGCTCCAGATGTTAGCTGGCTAGTTAGCTCCAGAGGTTAGCTGGCTAGTTAGCTCCAGAGGTTAGCTGGCTAGTTAGCTCCAGAGGTAAGCTGGCTAGTTATCTCCAGAGGTAAGCTGGCTAGTTAGCTCCAGAGGTAAGCTGGCTAGTTAGCTCCAGAGGTTAGCTGGCTAGTTAGCTCCAGAGGTTAGCTGGCTAGTTAGCTACAGAGGTTAGCTGGCTAGTTAGCTACAGAGGTTAGCTGGCTAGTTAGCTACAGTAGTTAGCTACTGCCATCAGTTGTTGTGTTGTTATCATATTGTAACGACCCGGTATTGTGTTCTGTGTTTGTGGGTGTGTTATGGTTCTCATGGCTACTAGCAGGGGTTAAATATGTCAGGACAGAGGGAAAGGTTGGGGGGGTATGATGGGTAATCCCGCGGGATTTGGAAATGCATAAATAGGGATTACTGTCTCATCTTTCTTTCTGTTCGGGCCTTGATCTGTTCCTATGGGAGTGACCCTTAACTCGACATGGTGTAATTGTGTACGTTCAGTATTTAGCGGCGTGGGCTGTGGCCTGAACAATAGCCCAGTTTAGGAATAAACCTGTGTTCTGACCTGCACACCTAGAGTCCGTCTCTTTTCCTTTTATGACCCAGCCGGGTCATTACAATATTATGCCTATTCCACCGTTTGTAGAATGCATACTGGCATTTGAATATAACAAGGGAAAAGGGAATCTGGACACTGTGGACACATTTACATGTAGATGCATGAACTCTGATCAGAATACTACAGCTGTATGAACAAACGGTCAAGTCTAGACACGGCGGGGACATAAGAAGTTCATGGATTGGACACAGGTCTCTGATCTCGCTGGTGAACGGTAGCTGACAGTGTCAGCTAGAGACGACGGCCAGGAGCTTCCTGCAGGAAGTTGTAGTCTTGCTGACGTCTTCTCTGTTGTTAATTAGCATTTCAAATTGTTGAGAGCAAATTGAGGTGAATATATTGCTAAAACTCACCTTGTCCGAGAGAGAATTACACGGTTATCAAAACATCACACCAGGGTGAGACTATACCAAACACAGACCAGGTTATCAAAACATCACACCAGGGTGAGACTATACCAAACACAGACCAGGTTATCAAAACATCACACCAGGGTGAGACTACACCAAACACAGACCAGGTTATCAAAACATCACACCATGGTGAGACTATACCAAACACAGACCAGGTTATCAAAACATCACACCAGAGTGAGACTACACCAAACACAGACCAGGTTATCAAAATGTCACACCAGAGTGAGACTACACCAAACACAGACCAGGTTATCAAAACATCACACCAGGGTGAGACTACACCAAACACAGACCAGGTTATCAAAACATCACACCACAGTGAGACTATACCAAACACAGACCAGGTTATCAAAACATCACACCACAGTGAGACTATACCAAACACAGACCAGGTTATCAAAACATCACACCACAGTGAGACTACACCAAACACAGACCAGGTTATCAAAACGTCACACCACAGTGAGACAATATCAAACACAAACCAGGTTATCAAAACATCACACCGGGGTTAGACTATACCAAACACAGACCAGGTTATCAAAACATCACACCGCGGTGAGACTATACCAAACACAGACCAGGTTATCAAAACATCACACCACAGTGAGACTATACCAAACACAGACCAGGTTATCAAAACATCACACCAGGGTGAGACTATACCAAACACAGACCATGTTATCAAAACGTCACACCACAGTGAGACTACACCAAACACAGACCAGGTTATCAAAACATCACACCAGGGTGAGACTATACCAAACACAGACCAGGTTATCAAAACATCACACCACAGTGAGACTATACCAAACACAGACCAGGTTATCAAAACATCACACCACAGTGAGACTACACCAAACACAGACCAGGTTATCAAAACATCACACCAGGGTGAGACTATACCAAACACAGACCAGGTTATCAAAACATCACACCAGGGTGAGACTATAACAAACACAGACCGGGTTATCAAAACATCACACCAGGGTGAGACTACACCAAACACAGACCTTATATGAAGTAGTTCTAAAATCCCAGACTAAAAAATGAATCGTGAAAAAACGATTGGAACCATTGCCGGGTTTTACCGCTAGGTTTTATGGGTATTATGACGCGTCTACTGTGCCGGACTATAAACATTGGGTTGTTATTTTACCTGGAATGTACAAGGTCCTTTTTTTCTCTCCTTTTTTTTCTCAGGTTGCGTTTCAAATTTACAGTAGACAGCCCTCAGCCCTAAACCCTCAGCCCTCAGCCCTAAACCCTCAGCCCTAAACCCTCAGCCCTAAACCCTCAGCCCTAAACCCTCAGCCCTAAACCCTAAACCCTCAGCCCTCAGCCCTAAACCCTCAGCCCTAAACCCTCAGCCCTCAGCCCTAAACCCTCAGCCCTAAACCCTCAGCCCTAAACCCTAAACCCTCAGCCCTCAGCCCTAAACCCTCAGCCCTAAACCCTCAGCCCTCAGCCCTCAGCCCTAAACCCTCAGCCCTAAACCCTCAGCCCTAAACCCTCAGCCCTCAGCCCTAAACCCTCAGCCCTAAACCCTCAGCCCTAAACCCTCAGCCCTAAACCCTCAGCCCTCAGCCCTAAACCCTCAGCCCTAAACCCTCAGCCCTCAGCCCTAAACCCTCAGCCCTAAACCCTCAGCCCTAAACCCTTGGGGGAATCAGTAGGCGTATATTAATAATTATATAGCTAATATAAGTAGCATTGCAATCATACTTGACTGTAACGCATATAAAACGGTCTCAAAAAAAAAAACTACCGCGGAATGAACGAGTGACGAGTTTCCGGCCAACAGGCGGTCCGTTTAAAAACAACTTTCTTCCGCCCTCACCTGACGTCATCAGGAGTATCCGTTTAATTTGAGGGCTGAGGAAGGGGGGAATAGGGTGTGTTTTAAATAAAGTGTTTGGACTGTAAAACCTTAGTTTCTTTATTCAATACCCGGTCCAGCTGCTGGACGTAACGCAACCCGTTAACCTCGGCTGCTAACCGCCGTTTAAAAAAACCACACGGAAGACGATACGGTCTCATGACGCCGAGGGGTCTACGGTCCCGACCGACGGGAAAGTGGCGGAATTTGAACAGCTACTGGTAGGTCAAATATTGATTTCGCTGTTTTTAGAAATGTGTAGTGTTAGTTTTAAGGTTTACAGGCGCTGGATTTTGCTTTAAGTAAACGATTTAAAAATAATAATAATAATAATAAACTGGAATGAGGCATATCTGTTTTTTTACCTAGTTAACGTGCCGTTTCCTAGCAACAATTAGCCATCGGGTTAGTAAAGCCAAATCACTAAATAGTTTAGTAACTAGCTAATATAGCTAAACGTTATTTCACTGCGTATAACAAGCAGAATGTTATCTGTTAGCTATATTGACATTGAAATGTGTGGACTAGCGTAGCTAGCTAACGTTACTACCATTTCCAGTGTATGCTAGCTACGTTAGCTAGACATGGACAGCTGGTGGCTAGCTACACATGGGTATAAAATAAGGCCGGGGACTTTCAAAGGATTGAGCTTGTAGACAAGGTTTCTTTTCAGGCCGACATTATTTACTTTGCAAACATTACTGTAATGTAATAGAATAATCAAATAAGATGCTTTAGTTAGCTACATGAATGCTAACTCGTATAGCTAGCTAACGTTAACTAGCCCCCAATCGATTCAGATGTGTATTTATTACACCGATTGTGTTGCGAAACCGTTTTGCAACCAATAAAAACGTTTACTCAGCTCTCTTCAACGTCGCCTTGAAGCTGTTGGGTTCATAAATGGAAGTTGTAAAACATTTTTTAATTGTATGGTTTCAATGCGTTGACATTCCAATCGGAATAGTCTGCAAAAAAAGTATGTGGCACAAACTGCCTATATCTATAAATGATCTGTTCTTCCATACTCCTAAAGTGGAGTGAAGTCCCGACTTGTTCCAGAAACGTATATTTGTATTTAAACTCGTCCCGCTGAAAGTGTAAGTATGAATAAGGGCCCTGACAGAGAGGGGTTTCTACACGCGGTACCAGCATTCACTGCTGTTCCTGAATTTGATTGTTTCATTTTGCCGCTTTTCTCTACACCCCTCAACGTTTCAATACCGCAAAGTCTGCTTCATATGAGGCTTTATTAAACTGTCCTTTCCTGTAGTAGGTAGTAGTGAGTATCTATAGTAGTATTGGTAATTATTTCATCTATATTATTATTATTATTATCTGAAAGAGGATTTGGTATTAGCCTGTGAGAGAGAGGGCGGTAAACCTCAGACCGTAATCCGGTGTGAGAGCGGACTATGAGCATGTATTACATTCCGGCTAACGCTGACATCCTAAATACTTTAAGTTCATTTATCACCACTGGACAAGTAGCCTACACCTACGGTGAGGAATATTCCTGATCCAACGCGGTTAGTATTATGGGTTGTATAGGGTTTTATCCTGGTCGAGGCAGAGGATAATGTGGATAAAGTGATGTAAGCAACACAGTGAGGTCGTTTGTGCGTGTAATCAGCTATATTGTATGCAGAGACCGAGGCATGAGTGAAGCGAGGTTGTTGATAACATTATCTTAGACAATGGAGCGACACATTATTATCTAGGTTTGTGTGTTGGTGCCATCTACTGGCTGACCAGTTACCGTTCTCCTTCCAAAACGTCTTCACAAATATTAACTTCAAGTATTACTAACTACACAGTATATTCATAGGAAAGTAACAACCCAAATTGTGCTCTTTAGTCTACATTATTCTACCTATTAGGCTACAGGTTGAAATAATCAAATCATGTTTTCCCTAGCCAACAACCATTTGGCCAAATGATCAAGCTGAACTGCGAGAATACGTTACAAATCAAGGAATAACAAAAGTTAATTACATTTCTTCTGTTTTATTTCAGAAATGGAGGTCAGGTATCAATTTCCAGGGGTTTTATCTTTATTCAGTTTATAATCTTCTGTGTTTGCACCCCATTTATTGATTAATCCCCAATCACAGTAATATTTCCTCCATCATATCCCCCCATTGATATCCTCTCCCATTTCCATCCCCCCACAAATGAAATAACCCTCCACAAAAACCCCACTAAAATGGTTTCAACCATTTCTGTCAACCCTGTTCAGGCTACGGTTTGGTAGGTTTTGGGTGATCTGTGAGGTGTATATAACTTTTTATTTACTTTGGGATTGGTCAAGAACTGTAAAAATACAAAAAATATATATAAAAAAAAAAAACACAAACTTGTCCGGTCATGTTCTCTGGTTCTTGTATACACTGTAACAAGCACATGCAGATTTGTAATATTCTGAAAAGTGGCCAAACTAAGTTGATATTTTCTGGGAAATGGGCTCATCCATCTTTGACTTTGTTTATTTGCGTCTTGTGCCGCGTTCAAAACAACTGGGAAATCGGAAATCTCTGACTTCCGAGATCAAAATAACTGGGGGAAAATGATTTGAACGGTCGTCCAACTCGGAATTGCAACTTTCTAGAGCTCCGACCTGAAGAGCACTGATGTCATGATTTTACCTTTTAATTTTCCAGAGTTCCCAAAGGTAAAATCATGACATCAGTGCTCTTCAGGTTGGAGCTCTAGAAAGTTGGAATTCCGAGTTGGACGACCGTTCAAATAATTTTTTCCCAGTTATTTTGATCTTGGAAGTCGGAGATTTCCGAGTTCCCAGTTGTTTTGAATGCGGCAATATAGTGAATGTGATTCTGGGATTAGGGAGTTTTCACTTGTCAAATATAAACAAACATGGCTGCCATCATAAAGAATGTAGTTTAGCTGACACGCATTTATTTTCGAAACAACATTACATTAATCCCTTGTGCTCACCTAGAGATGTGGTACATTGTAAACAAGTCTAGCTGTTAGGTCGCTTACTTATGTTTCGTTATTTGAGTCATACTTTCTGTTGCTACTGTACCAATCACATAGTTGAGGTTGTACGCTGCAAGGGCCACTCAACAATGATCACAAATATGGGATTGTACGTGTCAAAGGGTTAAAAGGAGACACGACTTCAACTTCTGTTTGAAGAACAAAATGGAACTCGACTGCGTTTGGCGAAAAACGGTTACGGTTTCTGTTGCGAAATGTTTTGCATCAATAGGCGTAATGAATACACCCCAGATGAGTTGTTATTCGTCTCGCTAGGTTTGCTAGCTAAGTTGATCAGTTGTTGGGACACCCCGCTGTAGGTTTCTTTTCTCCAACCCTGTTCCTGGAGAGAGACCTCCAGGAGGCTCTCTCTCCAGGAACAGGGTTGGAGTGTAAACCTCCAGGAGGGTAGCTCTCCAGGAACAGGGTTGGAGTGTAAACCTCCAGGAGGGTATCTCTCCAGGAACAGGGTTAGTTTGATCTGGTCTAATGGCTCTTGCCTCATTCTCAACATTTTAGATACTTAGCACTCACATGAAAACAGGAAGTACACGTGTAACAGTGCTCAAGCATGGCCCATATAATGGTCAGCTGAAGCCTTCTTCCTGTTCTGCTGAAGCCTTCTTCCTGTTCTGCTGAAGCCTTCTTCCTGTTCTGCTGAGGCCTTCTTCCTGTTCTGCTGAGGCCTTCTTCCTGTTCTGCTGAGGCCTTCTTCCTGTTTTTGTTCTGTGGGGGCTGTGGATGTATGTAGGAGGGATGTGATTGAACATCTTCCTGTTCTGTTCTGTGGGGGCTGTGGATGGAGTATGTGGGAGGGATGGGACTTCAAATCACACATGGGGAGGGGGTATTATCAAATGTATCATCAAAATAGTTGTATTCTGGGTAGTTTCACAATGTCAGTTCGCCATTAAGTTCTAAAATACATGTTTTGTGTGTTTGCTTTTAATAAGTTGATAACCTGACTGTGCCATGTAAGGATCCAATTACATTTAGTCATTTTATAAACATCTTTGTTAAAATATTTTCTTGAATATATTGCCTAGATGTGACAAGTTGTGCTATATATCTGTATTAATTTAAAAGCTAACTTTTACAATTGCGTCCTAGTTAGCCTACGTAGTTTTCCATTTAATAAATTTTTACAATTTCAAAATGCGGCTAATTTAATAATTTGAATGAAATACAACATGGCATCAGAATCTGAGTTTGCCTTTAGTGGCAAGATGGCCACTAGAGATTACACTGTTAAATCATTCCTTTCCTCAAACAGGCGACTAGCCTCGTCGTTCCTTACTGTTCAAACAGGCGACTAGCCTCGTCGTTCCTTACTGTTCAAACAGGCCACTAGCCTCGTCGTTCCTTACTGTTCAAACAGGCCACTAGCCTCGTCGTTCCTTACTGTTCAAACAGGCGACTAGCCTCGTCGTTCCTTACTGTTCAAACAGGCCACTAGCCTCGTCGTTCCTTACTGTTCAAACAGGCCACTAGCCTAACCCTACTGTTTAAACAGATGAACGTTGCTTCCTTACATTGACCTTGTATCCTCGTGTCTTCCAGAGCATGGTATCAAGTTTCGGAGTGTCGGAGCTACACCTGTTACCGGGCGAAACACGAGGGGTCGCAAGCACCCGCTGAAGAACGCCTCCTGCAGTCCAGCCCAAAGCCAAGGAACTTAATCAACAGTGCCACCCCAGGGAGGTAGACAGTAGTCTCCCTGACTTAGTGTCCAAGTCAACCTTTCTTCTAGGCAGCGGAAGGTGGTGTTGGCGTTATCGTGGGGAGTTCTGACCTGTCTCCACTGGACTTCTGACCTGGTCTCTGATTCACTGGTCTTGTCTGGTGATTCGCTGGTGCTCGACGAGGAGACCAATAAGGAGTTGAGGATGAACCTCCAGCAGCCAGCCCCTCTCATCCCTCCGGTCCACCCAGACATACAGATGAAGTCTCTCCCGTTCTATGACGTGTTGGACATTCTCGTCAAACCCTCCAGCCTGGGTCAGTGTCTCTCTGGTAAATCAATCTTAGTGGACCTCGTCCATATTACCGAGCTTTATATTACTGGTGACGTGAACCATTTACTGCTAGACTCTGATTAGGTGTTGTTTGTTGACGCTGGTCACAATCTGTCTGTTTTCTTGTTGTCTATTCCATTTTGTTTTTGGAACGTGAAACCATCCCGTAGTCTCAAGTTCTCATAGATCCCATGTTGGATTGGTGTTGTCAGTATCATAATACCTTTCTGGTAATCTGGATACTGACCAGCCAGGCTTGACATTACTGACCAAAGACTGCAATGAAGCGTCTGAATGTGATATGATGCAAAAAAACAAACAATCTGACGTCTTTATTTTATTAGGAGCCAGTAGTGTTCAGAGGTACAACCAAGATAAGTACTTCATCTTCGCCTTGACGCCTCAGCAAGTCAGGGAGGTGTGCATCTCCAGGTATGGCCTCCTCTATTTTGCTATGCAACTACGCTCTGCTATACTCCTGCTATACTCTTGCGTACCCTGTTATTTCCATACCCTGCTATACTCTACCCTACCCTGCTATACTCTACCCTACCCTGCTCTACTTTAGCCTGCTCTATTCCTACCCTGCTATACTCCTACCCTGCTATTCTCCTACCCTGCTCTACTTCTACCCTACCCTACTGTACCCTATCCTACCCTACTGTACCCTATCCTACCCTACTGTACCCACTCCTACCCTGCTGTATCCTACCCTGCTGTACTCTTACTGTACCCTATTCTACTGTATCCTATCCTACCCTGCTGTACCCTATCCTGCCCTATCCTACCCTGCTGTACCCTATCCTACCCTACTATATCCTATCCTACCCCACTGTACCCTATCCTACCCTACTATATCCTATCCTACCCTGCTATACTCTTACTGTACCCTATTCTACTGTATCCTATCCTACCCTGCTGTACCCTATCCTGCCCTATCCTACTCTACTATATCCTACCCTACTATATCCTATCCTACCCTACTATATCCTATCCTACCCTACTATATCCTATCCTACTCTACTATATCCTATCCTACCCTACTATATCCTATCCTACCCTACTGTACCCTATCCTGCCCTATCCTGCCCTATCCTACCCTACTATATGCTATCCTGCTCTATCCTATCCTACTATATCCTATCCTACCCTACTATATCCTATCCTGCCCTATCCTACTCTACTATATCCTATCCTGCCCTATCCTACTCTACTATATCCTATCCTGCTCTATCCTACCCTACTATATCCTGCTCTATCCTACCCTACTATATCCTATCCTACCCTACTATATCCTATCCTACCCTACTATATCCTATCCTACCCTGCTATATCCTACCCTACTATATCCTATCCTACCCTGCTATATCCTAACCTACCCTGCTATATCCTAACCTACCCTGCTATATCCTATCCTACCCTGCTATATCCTATCCTACCCTGCTATATCCTATCCTACCCTGCTATATCCTATCCTACCCTGCTATATCCTATCCTACCCTGCTATATCCTATCCTACCCTATCCTACCCTACTATATCCTATCCTGCCCTATCCTGCCCTACTATATCCTATCCTACTCTACTGTATCCTACCCTATCCTACCCTACTATATCCTATCCTACCCTGCTGTACCCTATCCTGCCCTATCTTACCCTACTATATCCTATCCTACCCTGCTGTACCCTATCCTGCCCTATCCTACCCTACTATATCCTATCCTACCCCGCTCTCGCACCACTACTGAGTCTTCCTGCAACATTCCATAGTAGTTCTGTTTCTAATTGTATTGGTTGTTCTTTGTTAAAGGGATTTTTTACCCGGCGGAAGGAGAGACTATATGGTCCAGATACAACTGAGGTGAGGATCATTCCAGTACGCATGTAGACACCTCCAGCCCCAGGAACAGATTTACTAAAAACTGCTTTCTGGGAAATGTTTCTTTCTGCTCCCTTTTTTTAGGTTCTGTCTTTCAGAAACCAGTTGTCCCCAAGAAGACAACTACCCAAACAGTCTCTGCATTAAAGTGAATGGGAAGCTGTTCCCCCTTCCGGTATGGTACTGGTTTCTCTAGGACCAGGTCCCTTCTGTCCGTGTTACGTGTTCATTATAATCTAAACGGCAAAACTCATCCTAGATCAGCACCGTCTATTGTGAGACTCTCTGTGAATATGGGCCCTGATATAAATCATAAACATTATTTTATTTCTATGCAGTTATATGAATAACATAAATTAACATTTATTTATTTTTATTAACGTACAGTGGTTCTATTTTTTTTTTAAAGTTGCATCATACCGCAGGACAGCTTGCATGGCGCCGTAGAATTCTATGGCACGTTATTGAACAGTCAGCCATTGTTGCCACCATCAGAGGGCGTCTTTGAGAAGGGAAGTTATTGACATGGCATGGAGCTGTAGGCTTAAGAGTCCTGTTTACTGTAGCTGTTTTAGCGTAACTTACTTATTGGCATAAAGGCCTACTTTATAAGGCTACATAAAGCATACAAGTCATCTATATCTTTAAATACAGTCAAGCATTTTAGTTATAAAAACAAAATAAAAAAACGGGAGCCTTTAATAATTAAACCATGAATAAACCCTAACTTTGGCTAAAGCGATTTAATTCGCGAATGCATTTGACTGTTTTTAATTTTGGCTGTGAGACTTTAAATCCTCTTTGTTAGAACAGACTATGGGATTGATTATAATTTGTTTTTCAATTATTGTATTTGTTGTGGTGTTTAATGTTAGAAATGTTGTTTAATTAAATTATTAATATTATGGTGTTTCTATTCCAAGAAAAACTAAAAATGCATTTTACAGTAGCTTATGTAGGCCTCAGGGTTTCCATTAGGACAATATGGCGCTGTACAACTTGACCGGTAGGGAGTAAGCCTAGGCTACTGAGTGAAGAGCAAAATGATCCTAACATTTCCACACCCTAATTGTAGTCTAACCAATACCCAAACAGTGATTCAGTGAAAAATAAAAATCTGATTGATTTATCAAGACCAGTCCCCATGCTTGTCTCAGAGCAGTGTGAAACGGTGCTGAAATAGTTGACCACAGGCAGGTAGGTTATTGCTTCAAATCCTATCATAACAATTGGATGACTTTGGGTGTTTCAGTAAGCAACAATTTGTTGCCTTTATTAGCCTACTTTATTCCAATATCTCTGTCATTTATTCCCATAGTAATTCGTTATGGATCCATTCAGATGAGGTTAGATAAGTGGTGCAAAGTGATGGGTGAAGTGACATGCCTCGCAAACATCCATTTAATACATTTAAACTCCCTAAATTAATCAAGGGTCTATTGTCCTGCTGATAGCCCATCAAGAGTCTATTGCATTTTTTGTGAGGGCCAATCTGGTCTGTGATATTAAGTTACTTAAGTACTCTAAAGTTGTACATTTCTATCGAATACATTGCAAGTTTGCCCCTTTTTTTGGCCATTAGGCTACACTTTACAATAGGACTCAACTCTGACTGCCCACATCATCTATCAGTAGTCTAATGTCGGCAAAGAAGGACTCCGTGTTTCAGAAACTCCCTTTAATATAGATGGGCTGTCACTCTTCCACTCTGGTAAATAAAGACTGTAAATAACAAACTGTGGTTTTGTTTTTAGAGGGAGAGAAACCAAAAGCCCACTGTGCCTATTTTTCGATAATTGTCAGTCCACGTGTCAAGTGTAATCGAGCCGTTTTGTATTTACCCAAGTTCCCTCTGAACTCTGGGACTGCTGCCAGTTAATTCATTAATTTTCCTGATGCAGAACTCTTGTGCCAGAGAAGAGAGATTCAGACTGAAGCATTCACACCTCCATTAATTTACTGTGCCACAGTTTAGACTACCGATAGAGCAGCGTTCTAACTCCCCCTTGTGGTAGTGTGGTGCAATGACAGAATGCCACCATCTACCACTAACGGGCGCAGCATAAGCTCAACCTTTTTTTTAAAAGGAAAAACTTGATGGGAAAGTTTGGTAACGCTGATACTGTCATGTATTTTGTTTTTAGGGTTATGCCCCTCCCCCTAAAAATGGAGTGGAACAGAAAAGACCAGGAAGACCTCTAAACATCACCTCATTGGTCAGATTGTCCTCTGCAGTACCCAATCAGATCTCTATAACGTGGGCGCCTGAAATCGGAAAGGTAAGCGCTAGCATTGAGGATCACCACACTCTTCAGTATTTTATTTATAGCCTTCATCAGCCTGATAATGTTCAAGCAGACGTATAATTATATTTCTGACGTGTTTCAGACGTACTCCGTGTTGGTGTACCTGGTGAGACAGCTCACCTCACCTCTACTGCTGCAGAGGCTCAGGATGAAGGGCATTAGAAACCCAGACCACTCCAGAGCGCTGAGTAAGCACGCGCACACATACACACACACGCACGCTCATATGGTTACACGCTTGCTTCCACACGTTACTGTGTTTAATCTGTAATGACCCTGATATCATCTTCCTCTTGCAGTAAAAGAGAAGCTGACAGCAGACCCTGACAGTGAGATTGCTACAACCAGTCTAAGAGTGTCTCTCATGTGCCCCGTAAGTAAGACCTGCTGGAAACAAGTGCATTTGATAGTCACTTTGATATAATTTAATAACAAAGATTTACTGATTTGTTAACTCTCCTTCTGCTTCTTTCACTATCCTTCTCTCCCATATCTCTCCTCCATCTCGCTCCCTCCCATATCTCTCCTCCATCTCGCTCTCTCCCATATCTCTCCTCCATCTCGCTCTCTCCTCCATCTCTCGCTCTCTCCCATATCTCTCCTCCATCTCTCGCTCTCTCCCATATCTCTCCTCCATCTCTCGCTCTCTCCCATATCTCTCCTCCATCTCTCGCTCTCTCCCATATCTCTCCTCCATCTCTCGCTCTCTCCCATATCTCTCCTCCATCTCTCGCTCTCTCCCATATCTCTCCTCCATCTCTCGCTCTCTCCCATATCTCTCCTCCATCTCTCCCATATCTCTCCCATATCTCTCCTCCATCTCTCGCTCTCTCCCATATCTCTCCTCCATCTCTCGCTCTCTCCCATATCTCTCCTCCATCTCTCGCTCTCTCCCATATCTCTCCTCCATCTCTCGCTCTCTCCCATATCTCTCCTCCATCTCTCGCTCTCTCCCATATCTCTCCTCCATCTCTCGCTCTCTCCCATATCTCTCCTCCATCTCTCGCTCTCTCCCATATCTCTCCTCCATCTCTCGCTCTCTCCCATATCTCTCCTCCATCTCTCGCTCTCTCCCATATCTCTCCTCCATCTCTCCAGCTGGGTAAGATGCGCCTGACAGTGCCGTGTCGAGCTCTCACCTGTTCCCACCTGCAGTGTTTTGATGCAGCCCTCTACCTGCAGATGAATGAGAAGAAACCCACCTGGGTCTGTCCTGTCTGTGACAAGAAGGCCCCCTACGAGAGCCTGATCATCGACGGGTTGGTACCTCTCTCTATAATAATTATTATAATAATACCTGGGTCTGTCCTGTCTGTGACAAGAAGGCCCCCTACGAGAGCCTGATCATCGACGGGTTGGTACCTCTCTCTATAATAATTATTATAATAATACCTGGGTCTGTCCTGTCTGTGACAAGAAGGCCCCCACGAGAGCCTGATCATCGACGGGTTGGTACCTCTCTCTATAATAATTATTATAATAATACCTGGGTCTCTCCTGTCTGTGACAAGAAGGCCCCCTACGAGAGCCTGATCATCGACGGGTTGGTACCCCTCCTAATAATTATCATCATAATACCTGGGTCTCTCCTGTCTGCGAGACAAAGGCTGCTTACCAGAGCCTCGTCATCGACAGGTCAATGAGGGGGAAACTACTGTTAGACTTCTCATTTAGATAATTTTTTATTATTTAAATAACATTTTTCAATTGATTTTACAGGCCGGTTATTGCAGCGGCAATGATCTTCCAACAGGTTTTTTTATTTATTTTTTTAGCTGAGGTTCAAAAGCAGCTCTGAATGTTGTGTAGAACTGTAGTCTTCTGTGGAATGTCCAATGGAAGGTTATTGGGACATGGGGGAGTCTCTGTCCCTCTGAATGTTGTGTAGGACGGTAGTCTTCTGTGGAAGGTTATTGGGAACATTTGGGAGTCTCTGTCCCTCTGTCTGACAGGTTGTTCATGGAGATTCTGAACGACTGCTCTGATGTGGATGAGATCAAGTTCCAGGAGGACGGGACCTGGTGCCCCATGAGACCAAGGAAAGAGGCCCTCAGTGTGTCCTCAACCTGTATCCCAAAAATAGAACGTAAGTCAAGCTATTTATTTATTTATTTTTAGTATCGGTAATAACTATAAATCATTGGATGGGGGTATCCATGTGTTCCAGGTGTTAAAATGAGCCTGTCACTGCTATAAATATCTATAGTATACCTATCACTATTATTTTTGGGTGATATTGGCATTTAGCCATCATTATCTCTTTGTCTTGCACACATTTTCATTTTGGTTTCACATTAGGGCGTAGAAACATTTAAAGCCATAACACTCCACAGACAGGTGCCGGTCTAATGGTATATCTACTGACCTACACACACACACACACACACACAGACAGACAGACAGACAGACAGACAGACAGACAGACAGACAGACAGACAGACAGACAGACAGACAGACAGACAGACAGACAGACAGACAGACAGACAGACAGACAGACAGACAGACAGACAGACAGACAGACAGACAGACAGACAGACAGACAGACAGACAGACAGACAGACAGACAGACAGACAGACAGACAGACAGACAGACAGACAGACAGACAGGTGCCCGTCTAATGGTATATCTACTGACCTACACACACACACACACACACACACACACACACACACACACACACACACACACACACACACACACACACAGGTGCCCGTCTAATGGTATATCTACTGACCTACACACACACACACACAGACAGGTGCCCGTCTAATGGTATATCTACTGACCTACACAGAGACACACACACACACACACACACACACACACACACAGACAGGTGCCCGTCTAATGCTATATCTACTGACCTACACACACACACACTGAGTGGACTCATCCTGCCGACTACACTATGAAATGTTATAATGGGCACAAATGTTCTAGAAAATTCACAATAGGCGTAACCGTAGCGACAGTAAATATTAGGCCGTAGCACAAAAAAATAAACAGACATGTGCACGTCTAATGACGTAGACACACACACACACACACACACACACACACACGTATAATGGGCACGTGTGTGCTGGAAACTGTCCCACAGATGTGAACGTTCTTACCACGACAGCAGCTCTGTGTTTTGGCTTCAGATCAGTCAATATAACGCCCAGGATTGGGATTTACACCGGGTTAACAACTGCCACCATGTATTCACATCTCTGTATTTAGACAACCACATTACTAGAGGGCGGGGGGGGGGGGGCAGTTTACTGCGTCTTTCTGTGGAATTCTCCCAGAGCATCCATTGAGTCACCTAACACCCCACATATATAATTGCCAAATTCCTTAATAACTACCGTTTTTTAACCGTTGAATACATTTTAAACCCAAACCGGTGTCGTCCCCCCTCCCCCAGCACGTCAGTGTGCAGTGGTCCCTCCCCACAGAGAGCCCAGCTCGACCAATAAGAAGGCAGACGTGATCGACCTGACCCTAGAGAGCTCGTCTGAGGACGAGGACGACGATGAGGAGGAGGAGCCTGACCCGCCACTGAAGAAGCGATGCCTCTACATGTCTAAGACGGAGGAGGTGCATGCCAAGGGGTGAGTCTAACTTTAATTAGTCTTTAAGGGGTCAATATGACCTCCAATCAATCAATCAATCAACCTCTCGATGCTGTGTCTTAATCGATCTCTGCCTTGACTGTTTCTGATCCTCAGACTGTTGTCCTATCAGCCGTCGACGGTGTGCCTGCCGAATGTGCACGCCCTGGACACATCCTCCTACCTGACCAACTCACTGGCCGACTATACTGTCCCCTTCCACCAGTCCCCGCTGTCCACCGTCCCTACGGACATGCAGAGTAAGTCCTCGCTGTCCACCGTCCCTACGGACATGCAGAGTAAGTCCTCGCTGTCCACCGTCCCTACGGACATGCAGAGTAAGTCCTCGCTGTCCACCGTCCCTACGGACGTGCAGAGTAAGTCCTCGCTGTCCACCGTCCCTACGGACGTGCAGAGTCAGTCCTCGCTGTCCACCGTCCCTACGGACGTGCAGAGTAAGTCCGCCGTCCCTACGGACATGCAGAGTAAGTCCCCCTCCTGTCCACCGTCCCTACGGACATGCAGAGTAAGTCCCCCTCCTGTCCGCCGTCCCTACGGACATGCAGAGTAAGTCCCCCTCCTGTCCACCGTCCCTACGGACGTGCAGAGTAAGTCCGCCGTCCCTACGGACGTGCAGAGTAAGTCCGCCGTCCCTACGGACGTGCAGAGTAAGTCCCCCTCCTGTCCACCGTCCCTACGGACATGCAGAGTAAGTCCGCCGTCCCTACGGACGTGCAGAGTAAGTCCCCCTCCTGTCCACCGTCCCTACGGACATGCAGAGTAAGTCCGCCGTCCCTACGGACATGCAGAGTAAGTCCCCCTCCTGTCCACCGTCCCTACGGACGTGCAGAGTAAGTCCGCCGTCCCTACGGACGTGCAGAGTAAGTCCGCCGTCCCTACGGACGTGCAGAGTAAGTCCCCCTCCTGTCCACCGTCCCTACGGACATGCAGAGTAAGTCCGCCGTCCCTACGGACGTGCAGAGTAAGTCCCCCTCCTGTCCACCGTCCCTACGGACGTGCAGAGTAAGTCCGCCGTCCCTACGGACGTGCAGAGTAAGTCCGCCGTCCCTACGGACGTGCAGAGTAAGTCCGCCGTCCCTACGGACGTGCAGAGTAAGTCCGCCGTCCCTACGGACGTGCAGAGTAAGTCCGCCGTCCCTACGGACGTGCAGAGTAAGTCCCCCTCCTGTCCACCGTCCCTACGGACATGCAGAGTAAGTCCGCCGTCCCTACGGACGTGCAGAGTAAGTCCCCCTCCTGTCCACCGTCCCTACGGACGTGCAGAGTAAGTCCGCCGTCCCTACGGACGTGCAGAGTAAGTCCGCCGTCCCTACGGACGTGCAGAGTAAGTCCGCCGTCCCTACGGACGTGCAGAGTAAGTCCGCCGTCCCTACGGACGTGCAGAGTAAGTCCTCGCCGTCCCTACGGACGTGCAGAGTAAGTCCTCGCCGTCCCTACGGACGTGCAGAGTAAGTCCTCGCCGTCCCTACGGACGTGCAGAGTAAGTCCTCGCCGTCCCTACGGACGTGCAGAGTAAGTCCTCGCCGTCCCTACGGACGTGCAGAGTAAGTCCGCGCCGTCCCTACGGACGTGCAGAGTAAGTCCGCGCCGTCCCTACGGACGTGCAGAGTAAGTCCGCGCCGTCCCTACGGACGTGCAGAGTAAGTCCGCGCCGTCCCTACGGACGTGCAGAGTAAGTCCGCGCCGTCCCTACGGACGTGCAGAGTAAGTCCGCGCCGTCCCTACGGACGTGCAGAGTAAGTCCGCGCCGTCCCTACGGACGTGCAGAGTAAGTCCGCGCCGTCCCTACGGACGTGCAGAGTAAGTCCGCGCCGTCCCTACGGACGTGCAGAGTAAGTCCGCGCCGTCCCTACGGACGTGCAGAGTAAGTCCGCGCCGTCCCTACGGACGTGCAGAGTAAGTCCGCGCCGTCCCTACGGACGTGCAGAGTAAGTCCGCGCCGTCCCTACGGACGTGCAGAGTAAGTCCTCGCCGTCCCTACGGACGTGCAGAGTAAGTCCTCGCCGTCCCTACGGACGTGCAGAGTAAGTCCTCGCCGTCCCTACGGACGTGCAGAGTAAGTCCTCGCCGTCCCTACGGACGTGCAGAGTAAGTCCTCGCCGTCCCTACGGACGTGCAGAGTAAGTCCTCGCCGTCCCTACGGACGTGCAGAGTAAGTCCTCGCCGTCCCTACGGACGTGCAGAGTAAGTCCTCGCCGTCCCTACGGACGTGCAGAGTAAGTCTTAGTCCCCGTAAATCAGGAGAGAATATGAATTGAGGGGAATCCTGCAGCCGTTATTCCTGTGAATATCCTGAAAACCTCGTTTTGTCCTCTTCGTCCTGCCGATCATAACAACGACATGTTTGTTCTAAATGTCTGGTAATAACCATGTTTGTGACGTAGCTGTGAGTTGAGAGGAGGAGAGTGAAACCATCTTTCCTCTCCCAGGTCTGGATCTGTTCTCGCTGATCCAAGGTGACCCGCAGCATTACAGAGCTCCCATGTTCATGGATAGCCTGACCAGCAGCCTGCAGGGCGTCACCACCAGCGCCGGCCTGGTGTCCTCTTCTAGCCAATACGATCCCAGCTCCCACCTCTTCTCCTCCTCTTCTTACCAACCTGGGGTCATTACAGGGGGAGGGTCCAACAGCATCTCGGACATCATCTCATTGGACTGATTCTCTGGTCCCTGTGAGCTCATTGGACTGATTCTCTGGTCCCTGTGAGCTCATTGGACTGATTCTCTGGTCCCTGTGAGCTCATTGGACTGATTCTCTGGTCCCTGTGAGCTCATTGGACTGATTCTCTGGTCCCTGTGAGCTCATTGGACTGATTCTCTGGTCCCTGTGAGCTCATTGGACTGATTCTCTGGTCCCTGTGAGCTCATTGGACTGATTTTGTCTTGTCACTCAAAGGAGCCTTCAATCGGGTTGTGTCCCGAAATGGCATCCTAATCCCTATATAGTGCACTACTTTTGGCCTTCCAGCAGAAAGTAGTGCACTATATATGTACGGAATAGAGTCTGCGTCAGAAATGGCACCATGTCCATAGGCCTTCGCCACTGGGGACAGACTGTGGGGGGGGCCCTTCGCCACTGGGGACAGACTGTGGGGGGGGCCCTACGCCACTGGGGACAGACTGTGGGGGGGGCCCTTCGCCACTGGGGACAGACTGTGGGGGGGGGGCCCTTCGCCACTGGGGACAGACTGTGGGGGGGGGGCCCTTCGCCACTGGGGACAGACTGTGGGGGGGGGGGCCCTTCGCCACTGGGGACAGACTGTGGGGGGGGGGGCCCTTCGCCACTGGGGACAGACTGTGGGGGGGGGGGGCCCTTCGCCACTGGGGACAGACTGTGGGGGGGGGGGGGGCCCTTCGCCACTGGGGACAGACTGTGGGGGGGGGGGGGGGCCCTTCGCCACTGGGGACAGACTGTGGGGGGGGGGGGGCCCTTCGCCACTGGGGACAGACTGTGGGGGGGGGGGGGGGCCCTTCGCCACTGGGGACAGACTGTGGGGGGGGGGGGGCCCTTCGCCACTGGGGACAGACTGTGGGGGGGGGGGGGGGGCCCTTCGCCACTGGGGACAGACTGTGGGGGGGGCCCTTCGCCACTGGGGACAGACTGTGGGGGGGGGCCCTTCGCCACTGGGGACAGACTGTGGGGGGGGGCCCTTCGCCACTGGGGACAGACTGTGGGGGGGGGCCCTTCGCCACTGGGGACAGACTGTGGGGGGGGGCCCTTCGCCACTGGGGACAGACTGTGGGGGGGGCCCTTCGCCACTGGGGACAGACTGGGGGGGGGGGGGCCCTTCGCCACTGGGGACAGAGTTGATGAAAGGATAAGAAAGTTAAGAGTTATCCCATCAGTACCTAGGAGGAGTTATCCCAAGGCAGCTCGTTGTTGTATTATTAACTAATTATGGGTTCAAGGAGCAACACTGTAAAACCCCATTGTACGGTACGATCAGAGTATTTCATACCCACTGATATATTACATATTTTGTTGTTATAGCCTAAATTCAGAATGGATGAAATTGATTTTTTTTCCCCCCTGCCCGTCTACCCCATAATGTCAGTGAAAACATTTTTAAACATTTGTCCAAATTTATTGAAAATGAAATACAAAAATAAATAATTTTCATATGTATTTTTACCCCTGAGTCAATACATGTTAGAATCACATCAGTCTTTCTGGGTAAGTCTCTAACAGTGATTACAGCTGTGAGTCTTTCTGGGTAAGTCTCTAAGAGCTTTACACACCTGGATTGTAAAATATTTGCACATTTTTGTTCTTTTCATATTTTTCTTCAAGCTCTGTCAAGTTGGTTGTTGATCATTGCTAGACAGCCATGTTCAAGTCTTGCCATTTTGATTTTCAAGCAGATTTAATTAAAAACTGTAACTCGGCCACTCAGGAACATTCACTGTCTTGGTGAG
This sequence comes from Salmo trutta, assembly GCF_901001165.1. Taxonomy (NCBI): domain Eukaryota; kingdom Metazoa; phylum Chordata; class Actinopteri; order Salmoniformes; family Salmonidae; genus Salmo; species Salmo trutta. Next base: position 45,663,015 of record NC_042983.1, on the reverse strand, counting down.
CAACCCCACCGTAGATTTGGCCTTGTGTTTTAGGTTATTGTTCTGCTGAAAGGTGAATTCAACCCCACCGTAGATTTGGCCTTGTGTTTTAGGTTATTGTCCTGCTTAAAGGTGAATTAGTCTCTGTGTCTGGGGGAAAGCAGACTGATTTTGCCTGTGCTTAGCTCCTATTCCGTTTGTTTTAATCTCCCTAGTCCTTGCTGATGACAAGCATACCCATAACATGGTGCAGCCATCACCATGCTTGAACATATGAAGTGGTACGGAGTAGTAGTGTGAGGTGTTAGATTCACACCAAACATAACACTGTGTATTCAGGACAAACTTTTATTTCATTCCCACCATTTCTTTTTGTTGCAGTATTACTTTAGTGCCTTTTATTGCAAACAGGATGTATATTTTAATTCTGTACAGGCTTCCTCCTTTTCACTCTGTCATTTAGGTTAGTATCGTGGAGTAAATACAATGTTGTTGATCCATCTTCAGTTTTCTCATATCACAGCCATTAAACTCTGTAGCTGTTTTAAAAGTCACTATTGGCATCATGTTTCCTTCCTCTCCGGCAACTGAGTTAGGAAGGACGCCTGTATCTCTGTAGTGACTGGGTGTATTGATACACCATCCAAAGTGTAATTACACTGAACAAAAATATGAAACGCAACATGTAAAGTGTTGGTCGCATTTTTCATGAGCTGGAATAAGAGCCCTGAAATGTTCCATATGCTTATGCAAATTTGTTTACATCCTTGTTACTGAACATTTCTCCTTTGCCAAGATAATCCATCCACCTGACAGGTGTGGAATTTCAAGAAGCTGATTAAACAGCATGATCATTACACAGGTGCACCTTGTGCTCGGGACAATAAAAGGACACTGAAATGTGCAGTTTTGTCACAGAACACAATGCCACAGACGTATCAAGTTTTGAGGGAGCTCATGCTGACTGCAGGAATGTCCACCAGAGCTATTTGCCAGAGAATTGAATGCTAATTTCTCTACCATAAGCCACCTCCGTTTTAGAGAATTTGGCAGTACGTCCAACCGGCCTCAACTGCAGACCACATCATTTAAAAATATATATTTTTTCTTGAACCTTTTATTTAACATGTAACCATGTCGGCCCAGGACACCCAGACATCTGGCGTCTTCACCTGGGAGATTGTCTGAGACCAACCACTGGGAGAGCTGGTTTTCTGATCTGCTCCCCTACTTTTTTTTAAGGTATCTGTGACTAACAGATGCATATCTGTATTCCCAGTCATGTGAAATCCATAGATTAGGGCCTAATTAATTTATCTCAATTGACTTGTTTTCCTTAAATGAACTGTAACTCAGTAAAATCTTTGAAATTGTTGCATGTGTTTTTATTTCCGTTCACTGTACATCGGAAGCATATTACATTGTCTGTTTGATGTTGAGTTATGATATTTGGCAAGCGGGGTAAGGAGTAGGTCATCCTAGGGTGTCCAATTTGTCCTGGCGGTGGCACAGTCGGTCCACAGATTGAACCCTGGCAACTCTGCAGTTTTAATTATTATTATTATGCCAATTTAGTGAAAAAATGCCAAATCCTCTGAGATGAGCCCTAGAAGGATGCAAAGTTGCATGATGGTAAAGGACGACAGGCGGAAGTCAATTGGCCACATGATGGCTCTATAACAAGCAATTGAAACTGCAAGCACCTTTCACCCCATCTGCCCAAGCAGCCTACAGACCGTAGGCATTTCTCCACAAATTTTCCAATGTGAAAAACACGGCTTCCGGAACCACTGGGCGAAACTTGATTTGATATATATATATATATATATATATATATATGAGTTGATTGACAAATGTCTCTCAATGCAATGTTTGGCGTCTCAAACAACATGGCCAATAAACATTCACGTGGGTGTGGTCTTGCGCATAAAGCAAGACACATTCATATTGTAACAAAACTTGTTCACGTTTGAGACTCGCCATATGCAGGGACATTCAGATCGACCACATGGGGGCGCTATACATCTCCATCTGTTCAGTTATACATCTCTCCATCTGTTCAGCTATACATCTGTCCATCTGTTCAGCTATACATCTGTTCAGCTATACATCTGTTCATCTGTTCAGCTATACATCTGTTCATCTGTTCAGCTATACATCTGTTCAGCTATACATCTGTTCATCTGTTCAGCTATACATCTGTCCATCTGTTCAGCTATACATCTGTTCATATGTTCAGCTATACATCTGTCCATCTCTCCATCTGTTCAGCTATACATCTGTTCATCTATACATCTCTCCATCTGTTCAGCTATACATCTCTTCATCTGTTCATCTGTTCAGCTATACATCTGTTAAGCTATACATCTGTTAAGCTATACATCTGTTAAGCTATACATCTCTCCATCTGTTCAGCTATACATCTGTTCAGCTATACATCTCTCCATCTGTTCAGCTATACATCTGTTCAGCTATACATCTCTTCATCTGTTCATCTGTTCAGCTATACATCTGTTCAGCTATACATCTGTTCAGCTATACATCTGTCCATCTGTTCAGCTATACATCTCTCCATCTGTTCATCTGTTCATCTGTTCAGCTATACATCTGTTCAGCTATACATCTGTCCATCTGTTCAGCTATACATCTCTCCATCTGTTCAGCTATACATCTGTTCAGCTATACATCTGTTCAGCTATACATCTGTTCATCTGTTCAGCTATACATCTGTTCAGCTATACATCTGTTCAGCTATACATCTGTACATCTCTCCATCTGTTCATCTGTTCAGCTATACATCTCTCCATCTGTTCATCTGTTCAGCTATACATCTGTTCAGCTATACATCTGTTCAGCTATACATCTCTCCATCTGTTCAGCTATACATCTGTTCAGCTATACATCTGTTCATCTGTTCAGCTATACATCTGTTCATCTGTTCAGCTATACATCTGTTCAGCTATACATCTGTTGAGCTATACATCTCTTCATCTGTTCATCTATACATCTCTCCATCTGTTCATCTGTTCAGCTATACATCTGTTCAGCTATACATCTGTTCATCTGTTCAGCTATACATCTGTTCATCTGTCCATCTGTTCAGCTATACATCTGTTCAGCTATACATCTGTTCAGCTATACATCTTGTTAGAGCCGATTTGGACATATTTGTATAAAAGACAGAACATTCAGAGCTCCATGTATATTTGTGTAAATATGAATGTATATGATGAAATATTAGGTACGTACCTTTATGATTTATATTTACCTGATTGAGATGTATTCATTTGTTGTTAGTGTAACTTAGTTTTGTCCCCCCCCTCTTGCCCATTCATTGTACTGCAGTAAGTGTGTTAGGATAAAAGCAGGAAGTTGGGCCTTTGGGGGGGGGGAGTCCTTGCTAGACGCGGGAGCGGTATAGTTTTTTGACCATACAGACATACAGACATACAGACAGGTCATATTGTGTATTTTCCATATCAAGTAACCTATGTTTTAAGTTGATTGGATATTCATTTTCCTGTTAGATATAAGAAGAATAAACATTTTTGTTGCACCATATCCCTGGATCACATTGAATGTTTGGCTTTTTGGAAACCTTGAGTGTGGACTGTATGCGTACCAAACAACCCCGCTTCAGGCTTGGGCAGTGGCTATGGTAAAGAGGAAAGGAAGCCACTACTCATCTGTTGAGCTATACATCTGTTCAGCTATACATCTGTTCAGCTATACATCTGTTCATCTGTTCAGCTATACATCTGTTCATCTGTTCAGCTATACATCTGTTCAGCTATACATCTGTTCATCTGTTCAGCTATACATCTGTTCAGCTATACATCTGTTCAGCTATACATCTGTTCAGTTATACATCTGTTCATCTGTTCAGCTATACATCTGTTCAGCTATACATCTGTTCAGTTATACATCTGTTCATCTGTTCAGCTATACATCTGTTCAGCTATACATCTGTTCAGCTATACATCTGTTCAGCTATACATCTGTTCAGCTATACATCTGTTCAGCTATACATCTCTCCATCTGTTCAGCTATACATCTGTTCAGCTATACATCTGTTCATCTGTTCAGCTATACATCTGTTCATCTGTTCAGCTATACATCTGTTCAGCTATACATCTGTTCAGCTATACATCTGTTCAGCTATACATCTGTTCAGCTATACATCTGTTCAGCTATACATCTGTTCAGCTATACATCTGTTCAGCTATACATCTGTTCAGCTATACATCTGTTCAGCTATACATCTCTCCATCTGTTCAGCTATACATCTGTTCTGTTCAGCTATACATCTGTTCTGTTCAGCTATACATCTGTTCAGCTATACATCTCTCCATCTGTTCAGCTATACATCTGTCCATCTGTTCAGCTATACATCTGTTCAGCTATACATCTGTTCAGCTATACATCTGTTCAGCTATACATCTCTCCATCTGTTCAGCTATACATCTGTTCAGCTATACATCTATACATCTCTTCATCTGTTCATCTGTTCAGCTATACATCTGTTCAGCTATACATCTGCTCAGCTATACATCTCTCCATCTGTTCAGCTATACATCTCTTCATGTGTTCATCTGTTCAGCTATACATCTGCTCAGCTATACATCTCTCCATCTGTTCAGCTATACATCTCTTCATGTGTTCATCTGTTCAGCTATACATCTGTTCAGCTATACATCTGTTAAGCTATACATCTGTTAAGCTATACATCTCTCCATCTGTTCAGCTATACATCTGTTCATCTATACATCTGTTCAGCTATACATCTGTTCAGCTATACATCTGTTCATCTGTTCAGCTATACATCTGTTCATCTGTTCAGCTATACATCTGTTCAGCTATACATCTGTTCAGCTATACATCTGTTCAGCTATACATCTCTCCATCTGTTCAGCTATACATCTGTTCTGTTCAGCTATACATCTGTTCAGCTATACATCTCTCCATCTGTTCAGCTATACATCTGTCCATCTGTTCAGCTATACATCTGTTCAGCTGAGGGGTGAGAGGGGTGAGAGGGGTGAGACGGCTGAGGGGTGAGAGGGGTGAGACGGCAGAGGGGTGAGAGGGGTGAGATGGCTGAGACTTGATGGCCATTAATATACCATGATGAATTTGAGGGGTGAGACGGCTGAGGGGTGAGAGGGGTGAGACGGGTGAGAGGGGTGAGACGGCTGAGGGGTGAGACGGGTGAGACGGCTGAGGGGTGAGAGGGGTGAGGGGTGAGACGGGTGAGAGGGGTGAGAGGGGTGAGACGGGTGAAAGGGGTGAGACGGCTGAGGGGTGAGAGGGGTGAGACGGGTGAGAGGGGTGAGATGGCTGAGGGGTGAGAGGGGTGAGGGGTGAGACGGCTGAGGGGTGAGAGGGGTGAGGGGTGAGAGGGGTGAGACGGCTGAGGGGTGAGACGGGTGAGACGGCTGAGGGGTGAGAGGGGTGAGACGGGTGAGAGGGGTGAGACGGCTGAGGGGTGAGACGGGTGAGAGGGGTGAGACGGCTGAGGGGTGAGAGGGGTGAGATGGCTGAGGGGTGAGAGGGGTGAGGGGTGAGACGGCTGAGGGGTGAGAGGGGTGAGGGGTGAGACGGCTGAGGGGTGAGGGGTGAGAGGGGTGAGACGGCTGAGGGGTGAGACGGGTGAGACGGCTGAGGGGTGAGAGGGGTGAGAGGGGTGAGGGGTGAGACGGGTGAGAGGGGTGAGATGGCTGAGGGGTGTGAGGGGTGAGACGGCTGAGGGGTGAGAGGGGTGAGGGGTGAGACGGCTGAGGGGTGAGGGGTGAGACGGCTGAGGGGTGAGAGGGGTGAGACGGCTGAGGGGTGAGACGGGTGAGACGGCTGAGGGGTGAGACGGGTGAGAGGGGTGAGAGGGGTGAGACGGCTGAGGGGTGAGAGGGGTGAGGGGTGAGACGGGTGAGAGGGGTGAGACGGCTGAGGGGTGAGAGGGGTGAGACGGGTGAGAGGGGTGAGACGGCTGAGGGGTGAGAGGGGTGAGGGGTGAGGGGTGAGACGGCTGAGGGGTGAGAGGGGTGAGAGGGGTGAGACGGCTGAGGGGTGAGAGGGGTGAGACGGGTGAGGGGTGAGAGGGGTGAGACGGCTGAGGGGTGAGAGGGGTGAGACGGGTGAGAGGTGAGACGGCTGAGGGGTGAGAGGGGTGAGGGGTGAGACGGCTGAGACTTGATGGCCATTAATATACCATGATGAATTTGATGGATGCAATTTTCAGGGAATATTTAAAAAGTACCAGATAATCGCTTCTCTAATTTTTACCAACAATGCATTTTATTATTTTGTATTCAGTGCTCTCAGAAGACAATTTTATTCAAGTACAGTAGGCAGCAGTACAGTTTGTCCATAAGAAAATAAATGTTTTAACTTAACTTCATAACTACAGTACAAGTGCATAAAGATTGTTGCCATAAGACATTTAAAAAGGAAGCAATTGACAATGTGGATGTGAGATATGCTATTCATGAAATGGATAAATGTCAAAATTCATGCATATTAATATGGACATTCATGTTTATATTTGGGTATCAGTTTCAATATACCCTGAACAAAAATATAAAAACGCAACATGTAAAGTGTTGGACTCATGTTTCATCAGCTGAAATAAAAGATCCCGGACCTCCCGAGTCGCGCAGTGCTTGAGGCGTCACTACAGCCCCGGGTTCAATCCCAGGCTGTGTCATAGACGGCTGTGACCCGGAGACCCATGAGGTGGGCGCACAATTGGCCCAGTGTCGTTGGGGTTAGGGGAGGGTTTGGCAGGCTGGGATTTAATTGTCTCATCACGCTCTAGCGACTCCTTGTGGTGTGCCGGGTACCTGCAAGCTGACTTCAGTCGCCAATTGGACGGTGTTTCCTCCGACACATTGGTGCGGCTGGCTTCCGGGTTAAGCAAGCAAGTCAAGAAGCAGTGCGTGTTTCGGAGGATGCATGGCTCTCGACCTTCGCCTCTCCCAAGTTCGTATGGGGAGTTGCAGCGATGGGACAAGACTGTACATACCAATTGGATATCACGAAATTGGGGAGAAAAAGGGGTAAAACTACCCAAAAAATGATGTAAAAAATATTCCAGAAATGTTCTATACGCACAAAAAGCTTATTTTTTTTGTTATCCTGTTAGTGATCATTTCTCCTTTTCCAAGATAATCCATCCACCTGACAGGTGTGGCATATCAAGAAGCTGATTAAACTGCAAGATCATTACAGAGGTGCACCTTGTGATGGGGACATAAGGTCATTTAAAAATGTGCAGTTGTCGTCACACTGCCCAATGCCACAGATGTATTAAGTTGAGGGAGCGTGCAATTGGCATGCTGACTGCAGGAATGTCCACCAGAGCTGTTGCCAGAGAATTTAATGTTAATTTCTCTACCATAAGCCACCTCTAATGTCATTTTAGAGAATTTGGCAGTACGTCCAAACTTCCTGACATCCGCAGACCATGTGTAACCACGCCAGCCCAGGACCTCCACATCCAGCTTCTTCACCTGCAGGATCTTCTGAGACCAGCCACCCACCTGGACAGTTGATAAAACTGAGGAGTATTTCTGTCTGTATTAAAGCCCTTTTGGGGAAAAACTCATTCTGATTGGCAGGGCCTGGCTCCCCAGTGGGTGGGCCTATGCCCTCCAAGAACCACCCATGTCTGCAGCCCTGCCAAGTTGTGAAATCCATAGATTAGGGCCTAATTCATTCATTTCAATGGACTGATTTCTTTACATGAACTGTAATTGTTAAAAATGTTGCATATTGCGTTTATATTTTTGTTCAGTATAGTTCAACCACCATCAATTGCCAAGTTGATATCACAAATCTGAATGGAATTACAGTGCATTCGGCAAGTGACTTTTTCCACATTTTGTTATGTTACAGCCTGTTCTGAAATGGATTAAATAGTTTCCCCCCCCTCAAATCTACACACAATACCCCATAATGACATCACAATACCCCATAATGACATCACAATACCCCATAAATATAAAGCAAAAACTGGTTATTTGTTTTGCAAATGTATAAAAAATAAAATAAAAAAATAAAATATGAAATTTACATAAGTATTCAGACACTTTACTCAGTACTTTGAGGAAGCACCTTTGGCAGTGATTACAGCGTTGAGTCTTCTTGGGTTTGACGCTACAAGCTCAACTGTATTTGGGGAGTTTCTCCCATTCTTCTCTGCAGATCCTCTCAAGCTCTGTCAGGTTGGACGGGGAGCGTCGCTGCACAGCTATTTTCAGGTCTCTCCAGAGATGTTCGATTGAGTTCAAGTCCGGGCTCTGGCTGGGCCACTCAAGGACATTCAGAGACTTGTCCTGAAGCCACTCCTGCGTTGTCTTGGCTGTGTGCTTAGGGTCGTTGTCCTGTTGGAAGGGGAACCTTCGCCCCCAGTCTGAGGTCCTCAGCGCTCTGGAGCAGGTTTTCATCAAGGATCTCTCTGTACTTTGCTCTATTCATCTTTCCCTCGATCCTGACTAGTCTCCCAGTTCCTGCCACTGAAAAACATCCCCACAGCATGATGCTGCCACCACCATGCTTCACCCTGGGATGGTGCCAGGTTTCTTCCAAACATGATGCTTGGCATCCAGGCCAAAGAGTTCAATCTTGGTTTCATCAGACCAGAGAATCTTGTTTCTCATGGTCTGAAAGTCCTTTAGGTGCCTTTTGGCAAACTCCAAGACAGCTGTCATGTGCCTTTTACTGAGGAGTGGCTTCTGTCTGGCCACTCTACCATAAAGGCCTGATTGATGGAGTGCTGCAGAGATGGTTGTCCTTCTGGAAGGTTCTCCCATCTCCACAGAGGAACTCTGGAGCTCTGTCAGAGTGACCATCGTGTTCTTGGTCACCTCCCTGACCAAGGTCCTTCTCCCCTGATTGCTCAGTTTGGCCGGGCGGCCAGCTCTAGGAAGAGTCTTGGTGGTTCCAAACTTCTTCCATTGAAGAATGATGGAGGCCACTGTGTTCTTCGGGACCTTCAATGTTGCAGAAATGTTTTGCACCCTTCCCCAGATCTGTGCTTCAACACAATGCTGTCTTGGAGCTCTATGGACAATGCCTTCGACATCAGTGCCTGTCAGAGCAAAACCAAGCCATATCAACTGTGGGACCTTATATAGACAAGTGTGTGCCTTTTACAAATCATGTCCAATCAATTGAATGTACCACAGGTGGACTCCAATAAAATTGTAGAAACATCTCAAGGATGATCAATAGAAACAGGATGCACCTGAGCTCAATTTCGAGTCTCATAGCAAAAGGTCTGAATACTTATGTAAATGAGGTATTTCTGTCTAGTATTTCTTATAAATTAGCAACAACAAAAAATGTCAACCTGTTTTCGCTTTGTCATTATAGGGTATTGTGTGTAGATTGATGTAATACATTTTCAAACAAGGCTGTAGCGTAACAAAATGTGGATAAAGGGAAGGGGGTCTGAATACTTTCCCGAATGCACTGAATATAAACATAAATGAACAAAGTTTGCCATAAACTGTCATGACACTCGTCTCAGTCGATATAGTCAGATCTATGCTGTCTTGCCAACTCAATAAGGTCACAACAACAACAACAAACAGATCTGGGACCAGGCAAGCTTATCTATTGTGTGTACAAAACATTAAGAACACCTTAATCAAGAATTGTCCACCACCCAAAGGACATCCAGCCGACTTGACACAACTGCGGGAAGTATTGGAGTCAACATGGGCCAGCATCCCTGTGGAAGGCTTTCGACACCTTGTAGAGTCCATGTCCTGACCAATTTGAGGCTGTTCTGAGGGCAAAAGCGGGTGCAACTCAATACTAGGAAAGTGTTCTTAATGTTTTGTGCACTCAGTGTTAAGCTTCCTCCTCCTGAGCACAGCTTTTCCTGTCACCAGCAGAGGGCTCTGCATTGAAATAATAACCAAACATACTGTACATTTTCCTGAAGAGGAAACAATCAAACTAGCCTAGCAATCCAGCCATCGAACCAGCCTAGCAAACCAGCCTAGCAAACCAGTCATTGAACCAGCCTAGAAATCCAGTCATTGAACCAGCCATCGAACCAGCCTAGCAAACCAGCCATCAAACCAGCCTAGAAATCCAGTCATTGAACCAGCCATCGAACCAGCCTAGCAAACCAGCCAACGAACCAGCCTAGAAATCCAGTCATTAGTGCTGAGCGATTAGTGCTTTTTGGGTCAGTTCGGTTTGATTCTTTTTTTAATAGATGTATAAAACCCCCACAAAAAATCAGTTTTAGATTTTGATAAAAAAAAAAAAATGAAATATTGACATTACACTGATTTTAGAGCTTTTTAATTAAAATTCCAAAGTCAAAAACAGTGAACATTTAATTGCTAAAACTTTTTAAATATTATATGGTCTCTATCAGGTCCACCTTGGGTAGACATCAATATAATTATAGTAAATTACTATGAAAAAACATTTTTTTCATAGCATAGCATTTTTCATAGCATGTACAATATTACCTCAACCCTGTATATAGCCCCGCTATTGTTATTTACTGCTGCTCTTTAATTATTATTTTTTTTTTTATCTCCTACTCTTTTTTTGAAGTATTTTGTTAAAACTGCATTGTTGGTTAAGGGCTTGTAAATAAGCATTTCATTCTAAGGTCTACACACGTTGTATTCGGCACGTGACAAATACAATTACAATGTTCTTTTAGGTCTGATGACTTTATAATTTTTTAAATTCTTTATTAAAAGTCATCATCTCATCTCTGCCAAGGCAGTAGCAGTCAGCCAGACAGTTATCCATGTTCTCCCCATACTGTCTCTGTCCCTCATCGTTGTGTTGTGTGTGTGTGTGTGGTCTGTCTGTAATCTATCCTAACGTAGCAGGTGTTAAAGTGGATCCGTCCAGAGATCTGTATATAATGACGAGATGCTCATGTCTCCAACCCTAACAATACGAGTCGTTGTCCCAAAGGCGGGAATGCAGGCGACATGTTTAACCCATCGTCCTAAATTTGGACAGAATTTTGTCGTGAGTTAAAACTCTCGCTTCGCCTTTTCCTCTCTGACCCGGGAAAAAAAACTGGCGCAATGGATTATGGTCATTGAAGTTAATTACCATATTTCTGCGCTGAACGAGGTTGAATATTTGCTTAATGAAAACTCCTTCAGCCAAAAAACTTGACTCAATGTCTCCGATTTCTATCGTGAATGATTTAATTTCTCTCTAGAGAAACGGCGTGTTGGGCTCACCCAAAAAAAAAAAAAAGAAACAAATGTAATTCAAGTAATTGAACCGACATCGGTCAATTATTTGTTAAATAACAGAAAATCGGTTCATTTAAATTTGGTTAAATCGCTCAGCACTACCAGTTATCAAACCTAAATAATTACTAAAAACACAACCATATTAAAAGACTAGGATCATTGTTCTTGTATTTTTCACGAAAAACATGATCCAATACGTGAAATTAACAATAATAAAACAAATCAATGACAAACAAAATTAAGAAAATAAAAACATTGGGTACACATGCACATAGTTATGCAGATGTACATCAACGATGTAAAGCTATTGAAACCTCTCTCAGACAATACGGCAGAAGAATAACTGAACAGAATAATTGTATATGTATGTTCAAGAGGGGTGTAAGTGAATGAATGAATGAGTGAATGAATGAATTAGTGAGTGACAGCAGGTTAAAATGTGCAGTAGCCTAAAAAGTTATTTTCTGGAAAAAGCACTTTCCCTTCTTCTCAATTCCTCATGTTTACTACCGTATTACTACGTACTACAGTATTACTACCGTCACATTACATCCAGTTAAACATACAGTATGATATTGGCTTTGGATTCCATTCCACAGAGATTAGGAATAAAACAATATAGAACTTGTAAGGTAAAACAAAATAAAAATAAGCTCCCTTTCTGCAGTATAAAACGTACAGCTGGTCTCATTGGTTCACAAGCTCCCTTTCTGCAGTATAAAACGTACAGCTGGCCTCATTGGTTAACACATACTGTACACTTATGGCATAGATACATGTTGATTTTGGTCCACAGATTATTGGAGAAAACGGCCTCTAAACCATTAAGCAACATCTGGAATTCCATCGATGAGACAAGCATTTTTTATTTAATAAAAAAAAAAAGGGCATACAAATGGTAATTCATTATTCAGTGCTTTACAGTAGTTATGTATTTTAGACCGTACAGCTCTATGGTTCTTAACAGGACAGTAGTCAACTATGGGTAGCGAGGAATTCTTTAAAGATGCCATTTCCTTTAAGACGGGACATAATTCAGTCATAGTTTCAGTTGTGAGCAACAGGTTAAAAAAATGTTGCTCACCACAGTAGTGCACAAATGGTATTAGGCTATAGCTTTGACCTTCTCTGTCTAAAGCAGGAAGAGTGATGGTCATGTCAATGATGGCTTTGAGCAGTGAGCACCAAGACACATACAAGGTCCAACATTTTAGGTCCCGGTGTAGGTAGGTACAGTAAAAGACCTCCAACCAAACCCACCTCCCCATTGGGTTTGTGATAGACAGAGGGACGGACTCCTAGACCAGAGACTCCGGGTCGCCATCATCCTCTCTATCGGCCAGGTTTCCTGCCATCCCCGTCACCATGAGGCTCTGAAGCAGGCTGGTCGGTATAGCCGGTTTGAACGACCAGTTCCTCGACGTCACGAAGGGGAACGACGACGAAAGCCTCACCGAAGACCTGGCTGCGTTCACCGCCACTGTCTTGGCCCTTGGCCTCGCCCCCTTGTGGTTGGAGGTTAAAGTGCAGCCGTGGCGGTCTAGCTGTCTCTGCAGCTCCTGAACCTCCCCCAGTATCTCAGAGACTTTACTCAGCATGGCCACTGGACCCCCTCCTAGGATCTGTACATCATGGATCCAGCGCAGATACCTTTTCATAGAAATACAGAACACTAGATTAGTGTTTGGACATCCCAGTAATGTGACTCAAATTGCAGCCATCTTGGTCAGGGAATCTTTCATTCTAGAAACTCATCAACTATAGTCAAATATACTACTACTACTACTACTACTACTACTACTACTACTACTACTATATAAAACAATTCATTTGTAGATATAACAAGTATATGTCACAAAATAGGTTTCTAAGCTCAAGGGTCTTTTCTTGGTTGAAATAAAATGTTAAAAAGGTGGCTGCACTTCCTGATTTCGTTTTAGATTTCGTTCATTAAGAAATGATTGCGGCCATGACTGAATTCAAACGTAAACGCGAGTTGGTTTTGGTGGGGGGTTGATGTGGGTCTCCTGTGTGTTCATAGGTGGTAAGAGTTAACCAAATCATTTCACCAATTAGCTTCAAGCCAGCTGGTGTGCGCGACCATGGAAAAATTGGTTTGACTTTGGATAGCCAATCTCCGGGAATAGTTATGGACCGTTAATAAATTCCACAATGTAAATAAGACAATATTTCCATGTTGCACAACTTTTAGTTGTCTAATTAAATGCTTTCAATATTTGTATTTGAATTTATATAGTTAACTTTTTTTTTTTTTTGCTATTGCCCTTTTAAAATATTGTCCCATGTACATTGTGTAATTTCTTGATGGTCCGTATCTAGCCCGATGGGTATATTGAATGTCAAAGCAAATCGAACAGGGTAATACAATCAGCTGGAGTGCAGCTGCGATCTGAATTGATGATTACTTGAGTGCTGCCAGCTGTGGGCAGGATTGAAATAAACTCCAAAAAAACTTTTACCATATGCTTCAATCCAACATACAATATTTTCCTATCGTCTCGCAAATCTTAGTTTTGGACGAAACTGATTTCATGACCAACAATTATCCTATTTACACGTTGTAGTCAATTTTTGACACTAAAATAAAAAATGTTTCTGACTCATATCAATGCAACATAGGCCGTTTTCAAAAGGAAAAGTAGCTTTTTTTTTTTTATAGGGGAAGTCACTGTCCATCTCTACGGGCAGGTACCTCTGCATCCAGACGCGTATGGAGGGACCGTCCAGGCAGGGCAGCAGCAGACCGTGGTAGTCCAAGTGTTTAGTCTGCCATGCCTCGTAGAACTCCCTGACTGAAGAGGAGGTCTGAGGGGAGTCTGAGGAAGGAGACAGCATCCAGCGACTGAGCCTCTTTACGCCGAGGATTTTCTTCAGGTTGTCCGCCTCGTCTTTAAAGAAGCCCTTCTTAGGGGGGGTCTTGAAGGCTGAGCTTGGCAGGGACAGCTGACGCAGGTGCTGGAAAGTAGGAATAGAAGAACAGTTGTTGTTTGTTGGAGACATGTTCAATTTGATCAGGATAATGTTGGAATATAATAGACTGACAATATTACAGTTGGAGAGAGCCAGAGAGAGAGAGCCAGAGAGAGAGAGCCAGAGAGAGAGAGAGAGCCAGAGAGAGAGAGAGAGCCAGAGAGAGAGAGAGAGCCAGAGAGAGAGCCAGAGCCAGAGAGAGAGAGCCAGAGCCAGAGAGAGAGAGAGAGCCAGAGAGAGAGAGCCAGAGAGAGAGAGAGAGCCTGAGAGAGAGAGAGAGCCAGAGAGAGAGAGAGAGCCAGAGAGAGAGAGAGAGAGAGAGAGAGAGCCAGAGAGAGAGCCAGAGAGAGAGAGAGAGACAGAGAGAGAGAGCCAGAGAGAGAGAGCCAGAGAGAGAGAGCCAGAGACAGAGAGAGCCAGAGAGAGAGAGAGCCAGAGAGAGAGAGAGCCAGAGAGAGAGAGAGCCAGATAGAGAGAGAAACCAGATAGAGAGAGAGAGCCAGATAGAGAGAGAGAGCCAGATAGAGAGAGAGAGCCAGATAGAGAGAGAGAGAGAGAGAGCCAGATAGAGAGAGAGAGAGCCAGAGAGAGAGAGAGCCAGAGAGAGAGCCAGAGAGAAAGCCAGAGAGAGAGAGAGCCAGAGTACCTTGGGCCTGTATGACTTCCTCACAGATGTGTCCTGCTTGGGCTTCTCGGCATACAAAGGGTTAGTGAAGAGATCCTGTGCCTTGCAGTCAAACTGCACCGACCAGTCCCACACTGTAGGGCAGTTCAATGGGCTTCTTGGTTTGTGCGGCGTCTCGGCCTGCCAAGACAAGCAAACAGTCAGGCTGGGTGTATGTGGGCAGACTGGTGGAGGGAGGACGGGCACATTGTAACGGAATGGTAATGGAACGACGGTCACTTGTCCATTAATTCCTTTCCAGACGTTAAAATGAGCCCGTCCTCTGATTTAAAAGTGACACCAGCCTCCACTGGTCCATGGACGTTCTGGTGTAACACAGCTGAAAGAGACAGGTTCTGATGTCCAGTCATCTACACTACAGGCCTTCAGAATAACAGTACAAATCAAATGTTATGCGTCACGTGTGCCAAAAAATAACAGGTTTAGACCTTACAGTGAAATGCCCACTGACAGGCCCTTATACAATGCAGTCAAGAAAAAAAAAATA
Source organism: Salmo trutta (assembly GCF_901001165.1). Classification (NCBI taxonomy): domain Eukaryota; kingdom Metazoa; phylum Chordata; class Actinopteri; order Salmoniformes; family Salmonidae; genus Salmo; species Salmo trutta. Next base: position 45,647,630 of record NC_042983.1, on the reverse strand, counting down.
AAGTATTTACTAAAATAAACTGAAATAAAAAAATGTATTAAACACATATTTTTTTTTATTAAAGAGCAACAAAATAACAGTAGCGAGGCTGTATACAGGGGGTACCGGTACAGAGTCAATGTGGAGGCTATATACAGGGGGTACCGGTACAGAGTCAATGTGGAGGCTATATACAGGGGGCACCGGTTAGTTGAGGTAATATGTACATGTAGGTAGAGTTGTTAAAGTGATTATGCATATGCATTTAATAACAGAGAGTAGCAGCAGCGTAAAAAGGGGGGGGGGGCAATGCAAATAGTCTGGGTAGCCATTTGATTAGATGTTCAGGAGTCTTATGGCTTGGGGGGTAGAAGCTGTTTAGAAGCCTCTTGGACCTAGACTTGGCACTCCAGTACCACTTGCCGTGCGGTAGCAGAGAGAACAGTCTATGACTAGGGTGTCTGGAGTTTTTGACCATTTTTTGGGCCTTCCTCTGACACCGCCTGGTATAGAGGTCCTGGATGGCAGGAAGTTTGGCCCCAGTGATGTACTGGGCCGTACGTACTACCCTCTGTAGTGCCTTGCGGTCGGAGGCCGAGCAGTTGCCATACCAGGTGGTGATGCAACCAGTCAGGATGCTCTCGATGGTGCAGCTGTAGAACCTTTTGAGGATCTGAGGACCCATGCCAAATCGTTTCAGTTTCCTGAGGGGGAATAGGCGTTGTCGTGCCCTCTTCACGACTGTCTTGGAGTGTTTGGACCATGATAGTTTGTTGGTGATGTGGACACCAAGAAACTTGGGACATCTTGAAAATGTCAGTGAAGACACTTGCCAGTTGGTCAGCGCATGCTCGGATTACACATCCTGGTAATCCGTCTGGCCCTGTGGTCTTGTGAACGTTGACCTGTTTAAAGGTCTTACTCACATCGGCTACGGAGAACGTGATCACACAGTTGTCCGGAACAGCTGATGCTCTCATGCATGCTTCAGTGTTGCTTGCCTCAAAGCGATGTGATAACTTGGCCTGGTATCATTAGTAAAAGGTTGGTATTTGATAACACTAGTATAAATGTAGTGACTGTTCTAGTACACAGTCTTATAGAAAAGGAACATCCAATCAACACCAGGGGTTCATCCAATCCACACCAGGGGTTCATCCAATCAACACCAGTGGTCCATCCACACTAGAACTTCATCCAGTCCAGCGGTTTGTAGACCTAACTACGGCAGAGCGGTTTGTAGACCTAACTACGGCAGAGCGGTTTGTAGACCTAACTACGGCAGAGCGGTTTGTAGACCTAACTACGGCAGAGCGGTTTGTAGGCCTAACTACGGCAGAGCGGTTTGTAGGCCTAACTACGGCAGAGCGGTTTGTAGGCCTAACTACGGCAGAGCGGTTTGTGGGCCTAACTACGGCAGAGCGGTTTGTGGGCCTAACTACGGCAGAGCGGTTTGTGGGCCTAACTACGGCAGAGCGGTTTGTGGGCCTAACTACGGCAGAGCGGTTTGTGGGCCTAACTACGGCAGAGCGGTTTGTGGGCCTAACTACGGCAGAGCGGTTTGTGGGCCTAACTACGGCAGAGCGGTTTGTGGGCCTAACTACGGCAGAGCGGTTTGTGGGCCTAACTACGGCAGAGCGGTTTGTGGGCCTAACTACGGCAGAGCGGTTTGTGGGCCTAACTACGGCAGAGCGGTTTGTAGACCTCTAACTACGGCAGAGCGGTTTGTAGACCTCTAACTACGGCAGAGCGGTTTGTAGACCTCTAACTACGGCAGAGCGGTTTGTAGGCCTCTAACTACGGCAGAGCGGTTTGTAGGCCTCTAACTACGGCAGAGCGGTTTGTGGGCCTAACTACGTCAGAGCGGTTTGTGGGCCCCTAACTACGGCAGAGCGGTTTGTGGGCCCCTAACTACGGCAGAGCGGTTTGTGGGCCCCTAACTACGGCAGAGCGGTTTGTAGGCCCCTAACTACAGCAGAGCGGTTTGTAGGCCCCTAACTACAGCAGAGCGGTTTGTAGGCCCCTAACTACAGCAGAGCGGTTTGTAGGCCCCTAACTACAGCAGAGCGGTTTGTAGGCCCCTAACTACAGCAGAGCGGTTTGTAGGCCCCTAACTACAGCAGAGCGGTTTGTAGGCCCCTAACTACAGCAGAGCGGTTTGTAGGCCCCTAACTACAGCAGAGCGGTTTGTAGGCCCCTAACTACAGCAGAGCGGTTTGTAGACCTAACTACGGCAGAGCGGTTTGTAGACCTAACTACGGCAGAGCGGTTTGTAGACCTCTAACTACGGCAGAGCGGTTTGTAGGCCTAACTACGGCAGAGCGGTTTGTAGGCCTAACTACGGCAGAGCGGTTTGTAGGCCTAACTACGGCAGAGCGGTTTGTAGACAGCCTAGAGAAAACATACTGTATTGGTAATGTCTGCCTGCCTGCATGTGTCTTTACCCTGAGTATATTGTCTCTGTGGCTGTCATTGTTGAAGAGGAAGGTGGTGAAGACAGGAACATGGACGCTGTCAGACAGCACGGTCAGGTAGGTCTCTGAGAACTGGAAGGCCGGACCATGCTGCTGCTGCAGTTGCCACACACACTCCAGGAAGAGCAGGAACACTGGAGACTGGCTCTGAGAGGATGGACAGAGGGACACGGTCGTCACCTATACACCACACTTGTGTTCTTTAAGGCATACCGCAGGTCTCAAAATCCTTGATTCCCCCTAGAGTCCTTGATTCTTAAAATTCCTCAACTTCTCAAAGCTCATTGGAGGAGGATATCAAGGCGAGGGGAATTTAGAGCCTTTCCTCCAATAAGCTTTGAGAGAGAGAGGCGAGGAATCAAGGACGGGAGAAATCAAGGTTTCGATGGCTAGTTTAAATTGTCAGACAACAGAATAAACAAAAAAACAGGACACACGGATCCTACCTCCACCTTGTCCTTGAGGTGTAGATGGTTGGAGCGATCCAGGAAAGCATGTCCTCCAGCCACCCACTCCTTCTGCACCAGACTCTGGAAGCCCAGAAGAGTTCTGTAGTAGGGGTCTAACATCAACTGGACCAGGCTGGAGATCACACAGCACAGGTCTGAACCGCCTTCCTCTGGAAGAATACAATACAACTTAACACCATGTACAGGTCCTAACCAGCCTCCTCTGGTACTATACAATATAGAGGTAGGACCCAGTACAGGTCCTATACAATATAGAGGTAGGACCCAGTACAGGTCCTAACCAGCCTCCTCTGGTACTATACAATATAGAGGTAGGACCCAGTACAGGTCCTAACCAGCCTCCTCTGGTACTATACAATATAGAGGTAGGACCCAGTACAGGTCCTAACCAGCCTCCTCTGGTACTGTACAATATAGAGGTAGGACCCAGTACAGGTCCTATACAATATAGAGGTAGGACCCAGTACAGGTCCTATACAATATAGAGGTAGGACCCAGTACAGGTCCTATACAATATAGAGGTAGGACCCAGTACAGGTCCTAACCAGCCTGGTACTATACAATATAGAGGTAGGACCCAGCACAGGTCCTAACCAGCCTCCTCTGGTACTATACAATATAGAGGTAGGACCCAGTACAGGTCCTAACCAGCCTCCTCTGGTACTATACAATATAGAGGTAGGACCCAGTACAGGTCCTAACCAGCCTCCTCTGGTACTATACAATATAGAGGTAGGACCCAGTACAGGTCCTAACTAGCCTGGTACTATACAATATAGAGGTAGGACCCAGTACAGGTCCTAACCAGCCTCCTCTGGTACTATACAATATAGAGGTAGGACCCAGTACAGGTCCTAACCAGCCTCCTCTGGTACTATACAATATAGAGGTAGGACCCAGTACAGGTCCTATACAATATAGAGGTAGGACCCAGTACAGGTCCTAACCAGCCTGGTACTATACAATATAGAGGTAGGACCCAGCACAGGTCCTAACCAGCCTCCTCTGGTACTATACAATATAGAGGTAGGACCCAGTACAGGTCCTAACCAGCCTCCTCTGGTACTATACAATATAGAGGTAGGACCCAGTACAGGTCCTAACTAGCCTGGTACTATACAATATAGAGGTAGGACCCAGTACAGGTCCTAACCAGCCTCCTCTGGTACTATACAATATAGAGGTAGGACCCAGTACAGGTCCTAACTAGCCTCCTCTGGTACTGTACAATATAGAGGTAGGACCCAGTACAGGTCCTAACTAGCCTCCTCTGGTACTATACAATATAGAGGTAGGACCCAGTACAGGTCCTAACTAGCCTCCTCTGGTACTATACAATATAGAGGTAGGACCCAGTACAGGTCCTAACCAGCCTCCTCTGGTACTATACAATATAGAGGTAGGACCCAGTACAGGTCCTAACTAGCCTCCTCTGGTACTATACAATATAGAGGTAGGACCCAGTACAGGTCCTAACTAGCCTCCTCTGGTACTATACAATATAGAGGTAGGACCCAGTACAGGTCCTAACCAGCCTCCTCTGGTACTATACAATATAGAGGTAGGACCCAGTACAGGTCCTAACCAGCCTCCTCTGGTACTATACAATATAGAGGTAGGATCCAGTACAGGTCCTAACCAGCCTCCTCTGGTACACAAACACATATTTAAATGGTAGACTCAGCGACATGACGTAGACACAGAAAGTAAACAGCATAGTGGGTCAATTTCTTCAACAACTAAGAAAGTTGAATGCGAGAGGGTCAACTTCTGTTGTTTTGGTGCCCTGGTTACCACACTGTAAACAGCAGATACTTTGTGTGACTGAGAGCAATGTCTTGCATCTCGCTTATCTCACTATCACCGGTGCTGCTCGTGGCAATGTCAATTAGCTTACCTTCAATTCATTTATTATTATTTATTTTTTATTGAGGATAGTCCACTAAGTAACGATTGCCACTGCTCTCCTGAGAGTCATTGTAGGACAAATGTTCTTAAGTAAAGTAAATAAAAAATATATATATGTCAAACAAAATGTCAGGACACAGGATCTGATCTGTGTGGCCAAACCTTTGTCAAATAAAATACAACCTTCCTCAAATAACTGGTCCTTACCCATAATGAGAACATTAGTGTTTTCCTTCTCCAGGCACTCAACTACCTCCACAGCCTTCTGGAGACACTGTCTGCAACACACAACACATCGACTCTCCGCGTGAGACGAGGCATCGACTCTCCGCGTGAGACAAGATCCTAACAAATACATTGGTAACACTGGACAAATACACTCAGCGGCCATTTTATTAGACACACACATCTAGTACCGAGTCAGACCCCCCGTCTGTCCGTCTCCAGAACAGCCTGAATTCTTCGGCAGTATGGATTCAACATGGTATGGCATTCTAAAACATTTCTCGATTGGTATCAAGGAACTTAACTTTACCCAGGAAAACATTCCCCACACCAGTACACCACCGCCACCAGCCGGTACCGGTGACACCTGGCAGGACGGGTCCATGCACGCCAAATCCTTACTCTGCCATCAGAATGATGCAACAGGAACTGGGATTCGTTAGACCAGGCTGTGTTTTTCTGCTCCTCTATCGTCCGGTGTTGGTGAGTCCACTGGAGCCGCTTCTTCTTGTTTTTAGCTGATAGAGGAATGGAACCCCGGTGTGGTCGTCTGCTACAAATAGCCAATCAGTGACCAGGACCGACGAGTTGTGCGTTCCTGGATGCTGTTCTTCTCACCACTGTTGCACTGCGTTTGTGACCCGCCTGTTAGGCTGTACGATTCTTGCTATTCTCCTTCGACTTCTGTCATCAACGAGCAGTTTTTCGCCTCCAAAAGGACTGCCGCTGACTGGATGTTTTGTTATGTCGCACCATTCTCCGTAAACCCTGTCGTGCGTTGAAAGACCCAGGAAGCCGGACGTTTCTGAGATGCTGAATCCGGCTAGCCTGGCACCGACGATCATACCACGCTCAAAGTCGCTTAGGTTATTCGCCCCCATTCTAACGTTCAACCGAACAGTAACGATGCCTGTTTTTTTAATATAGCGGCCACCAGGCTCACTGTCTGGAGGAGCGAACGGGGTGGTGTACCTAATAAACTGGCCTCCCGAGTGAACATTCTAAAAAAAACACTGGACAAAATAGAAGTTTGGTTTTCAAAATCTGACCTGATGATGTCCAGCCATCCACAGTTGTCGAGTGAGGAAAACCATTTCATATCGGACATCCAGAACTCTGTCGTATTGTCGATGAGGAAGAACTGTTTGAACCGGTTGTAAGACAACAGGATGTCCTGAACGGCAGGAAGTGTGTCGGACAGGTCTTCGGTCTTCACTGAGTACAGGTGATTGTGAGCCACTGCCGTCAACATTCTGTAACACACCTCACAGTGTTACACAAAAAGTCGGTACACTTCATTTAAAAATTATTATTATTATTTTTTTTTAAAGGGAACCTACGGACTGGAAAAAGTCATAGTCACAACTTTTTATAAAACTCAGTAGATACATAAGCATTCATCACTATTAAAAACACAGACAATACTCAATACTACAAAAAACTCTTAAAACTGGAAACACTTATCTCCCTCACTAGCTTTAAGCACCCAGAGCAGCTCACAGATTACTGCACCTGTACATAGCCCATCTATAATTTAGCCCCAACAACTACCTCTTCCCCTACTGTATTTATTTTGCTCCTTTGCACCCCATTATTTCTATTTCTACTTTGCACTTTCTTCCACTACAAATCTACCATTCCAGTGTTTTACTTGCTATATTGTATTTACTTTGCCACCATGGCCTTTTTTTTGTTGCCTTTACCTCCCTTATCTCACCTCATTTGCTCACTTTGTATATAGACTTATTTTTATACCGGTTAAATAAATAAATAAATACGATGTAACCAAATCAGGATGTGTTTTACTTCTCTGTGTAGGTTTGTGCGACGTTGTCCTCTTGTATCAGGGGTAGAGAGGCGGTTTTAAACAAGGCACAGCCGCTATGATGAGACCAGCACCACATCTGAAAACAGACATTATCAAATACATTCATTTATTTATTTGTATACTGACCCATAACAGCAAGTGAAGAGTTACGGTTCTATAATTAAAATGTGAGATATTCAATTTAATCAAATAGCAGACACAAAACGACTTAAAATAAATAAATAAATAAATAAATAAAGATACATACCGGTAATCCCTTTCCCTGGTACTTAGTCAAGTCTTCGTCCGAGACGTTTGTTGGGACTATAAAAAACTGAGGCAACCTGCAGGAAATAGACGTGTCGCGTTGGTTTACTCATAATAGGATTAAAAAACAGGAAACCAGAGGAATCCAAGTTAACTACAGAGTACTTCAACCAACATGTTGATTAGGATGCAACGTCTTGATATGCAACTAGCACGTTACAGCAGTTATATTGATATGTAACTAGCACGTTACAGCAGTTATATTGATATGCACGTTACAGCAGTTATATTGATATGTAACTAGCACGTTACAGCAGTTATATTGATATGTAACTAGCACGTTACAGCAGTTATATTGATATGCAACTAGCACGTTACAGCAGTTATATTGATATGCACGTTACAGCAGTTATATTGATATGTAACTAGCACGTTACAGCAGTTATATTGATATGTAACTAGCACGTTACAGCAGTTATATTGATATGCACGTTACAGCAGTTATATTGATATGCAACTAGCACGTTACAGCAGTTATATTGATATGCACGTTACAGCAGTTATATTGATATGCAACTAGCACGTTACAGCAGTTATATTGATATGTAACTAGCACGTTACAGCAGTTATATTGATATGCACGATACAGCAGTTATATTGATATGCACGTTACAGCAGTTATATTGATATGCAACTAGCACGTTACAGCAGTTATATTGATATGCACATTACAGCAGTTATATTGATATGCAACTAGCATGTTACAGCAGTTATATTGATATGTAACTAGCACGTTACAGCAGTTATATTGATATGCACGTTACAGCAGTTATATTGATATGCAACTAGCACGTTACAGCAGTTATATTGATATGTAACTAGCACGTTACAGCAGTTATATTGATATGTAACTAGCACGTTACAGCAGTTATATTGATATGCACGTTACAGCAGTTATATTGATATGTAACTAGCACGTTACAGCAGTTATATTGATATGCACGTTACAGCAGTTATATTGATATGTAACTAGCACGTTACAGCAGTTATATTGATATGCACGTTACAGCAGTTATATTGATATGCAACTAGCACGTTACAGCAGTTATATTGATATGTAACTAGCACGTTACAGCAGTTATATTGATATGCACGTTACAGCAGTTATATTGATATGTAACTAGCACGTTACAGCAGTTATATTGATATGCACGTTACAGCAGTTATATTGATATGTAACTAGCACGTTACAGCAGTTATATTGATATGCACGTTACAGCAGTTATATTGATATGCAACTAGCACGTTACAGCAGTTATATTGATATGCAACTAGCACGTTACAGCAGTTATATTGATATGCAACTAGCACGTTACAGCAGTTATATTGATATGCAACTAGCACGTTACAGCAGTTATATTGATATGTAACTAGCACGTTACAGCAGTTATATTGATATGTAACTAGCACGTTACAGCAGTTATATTGATATGTAACTAGCACGTTACAGCAGTTATATTGATATGCAACTTGCACGTTACAGCAGTTATATTGATATGCACGTTACAGCAGTTATATTGATATGTAACTAACACGTTACAGCAGTTATATTGATATGCACGTTACAGCAGTTATATTGATATGCAACTAGCACGTTACAGCAGTTATATTGATATGTAACTAGCACGTTACAGCAGTTATATTGATATGTAACTAGCACGTTACAGGAGTTATATTGATATGCAACTAGCACGTTACAGGAGTTATATTGATATGCAACTAGCACGTTACAGCAGTTATATTGATATGCACGTTACAGCAGTTATATTGATATGTAACTAGCACGTTACAGCAGTTATATTGATATGTAACTAGCACGTTACAGCAGTTATATTGATATGCAACTAGCACGTTACAGCAGTTATATTGATATGTAACTAGCACGTTTAGCAGTTATATTGATATGTAACTAGCACGTTACAGCAGTTATATTGATATGCAACTAGCACGTTACAGCAGTTATATTGATATGCAACTAGCACGTTACAGCAGTTATATTGATATGCAACTAGCACGTTACAGCAGTTATATTGATATGCAACTAGCACGTTACAGCAGTTATATTGATATGCACGTTACAGCAGTTATATTGATAAGTAACTAGCACGCTACAGCAGTTATATTGATATGTAACTAGCACGTTACAGCAGTTATATTGATATGCAACTAGCACGTTACAGCAGTTATATTGATATGCAACTAGCACGTTACAGCAGTTATATTGATATGCAACTAGCACGTTACAGCAGTTATATTGATATGTAACTAGCACGTTACAGCAGTTATATTGATATGCACGTTACAGCAGTTATATTGATATGCAACTAGCACGTTACAGCAGTTATATTGATATGCACGTTACAGCAGTTATATTGATATGCACGTTACAGCAGTTATATTGATATGTAACTAGCACGTTACAGCAGTTATATTGATATGTAACTAGCACGTTACAGCAGTTATATTGATATGTAACTAGCACGTTACAGCAGTTATATTGATATGTAACTAGCACGTTACAGCAGTTATATTGATATGTAACTAGCACGTTACAGCAGTTATATTGATATGTAACTAGCACGTTACAGCAGTTATATTGATATGTAACTAGCACGTTACAGCAGTTATATTGATATGTAACTAGCACGTTACAGCAGTTATATTGATATGTAACTAGCACGTTACAGCAGTTATATTGATATGTAACTAGCACGTTACAGCAGTTATATTGATATGTAACTAGCACGTTACAGCAATTATATTGATATGTAACTAGCACGTTACAGCAGTTATATTGATATGTAACTAGCACGTTACAGCAGTTATAGCACGTTACAGCAGTTATATTGATATGCAACTAGCACGTTACAGCAGTTATATTGATATGCAACTAGCACGTTACAGCAGTTATATTGATATGCAACTAGCACGTTACAGCAGTTATATTGATATGCAACTAGCACGTTACAGCAGTTATATTGATATGCACGTTACAGCAGTTATATTGATATGTAACTAGCACGTTACAGCAGTTATATTGATATGTAACTAGCACGTTACAGCAGTTATATTGATATGCACGTTACAGCAGTTATATTGATATGTAACTAGCACGTTACAGCAGTTATATTGATATGTAACTAGCACGTTACAGCAGTTATATTGATATGCATGTTACAGCAGTTTTATTGATATGTAACTAGCACGTTACAGCAGTTATATTGATATGCACGTTACAGCAGTTATATTGATATGTAACTAGCACGTTACAGCAGTTATATTGATATGTAACTAGCACGTTACAGCAGTTATATTGATATGCACGTTACAGCAGTTATATTGATATGTAACTAGCACGTTACAGCAGTTATATTGATATGTAACTAGCACGTTACAGCAGTTATATTGATATGCATGTTACAGCAGTTTTATTGATATGTAACTAGCACGTTACAGCAGTTATATTGATATGCACGTTACAGCAGTTATATTGATATGTAACTAGCACGTTACAGCAGTTATATTGATATGTAACTAGCACGTTACAGCAGTTATATTGATATGCACGTTACAGCAGTTATATTGATATGTAACTAGCACGTTACAGCAGTTATATTGATATGCACGTTACAGCAGTTATATTGATATGCAACTAGCACGTTACAGCAGTTATATTGATATGCAACTAGCACGTTACAGCAGTTATATTGATATGTAACTAGCACGTTACAGCAGTTATATTGATATGCAACTAGCATGTTACAGCAGTTATATTGATATGCAACTAGCACGTTACAGCAGTTATATTGATATGCACGTTACAGCAGTTATATTGATATGCAACTAGCACGTTACAGCAGTTATATTGATATGCACCTAGCACGTTACAGCAGTTATATTGATATGCACGTTACAGCAGTTATATTGATATGCACGTTACAGCAGTTATATTGATATGCACGTTACAGCAGTTATATTGATATGTAACTAGCACGTTACAGCAGTTATATTGATATGCAACTAGCACGTTACAGCAGTTATATTGATATGCACGTTACAGCAGTTATATTGATATGCAACTAGCACGTTACAGCAGTTATATTGATATGCACGTTACAGCAGTTATATTGATATGCAACTAGCACGTTACAGCAGTTATATTGATATGCACGTTACAGCAGTTATATTGATATGCACGTTACAGCAGTTATATTGATATGCACGTTACAGCAGTTATATTGATATGCACGTTACAGCAGTTATATTGATATGCACGTTACAGCAGTTATATTGATATGCACGTTACAGCAGTTATATTGATATGCACGTTACAGCAGTTATATTGATATGCACGTTACAGCAGTTATATTGATATGCACGTTACAGCAGTTATATTGATATGTAACTAGCACGTTACAGCAGTTATATTGATATGTAACTAGCACGTTACAGCAGTTATATTGATATGCACGTTACAGCAGTTATATTGATATGCAACTAGCACGTTACAGCAGTTATATTGATATGCAACTAGCACGTTACAGCAGTTATATTGATATGCAACTAGCACGTTACAGGAGTTATATTGATATGCAACTAGCACGTTACAGCAGTTATATTGATATGCAACTAGCACGTTACAGCAGTTATATTGATATGCACGTTACAGCAGTTATATTGATATGCAACTAGCACGTTACAGCAGTTATATTGATATGTAACTAGCACGTTACAGCAGTTATATTGATATGTAACTAGCACGTTACAGCAGTTATATTGATATGTAACTAGCACGTAACAGCAGTTATATTGATATGTAACTAGCACGTTACAGCAGTTATATTGATATGTAACTAGCACGTTACAGCAGTTATATTGATATGCACGTTACAGCAGTTATATTGATATGTAACTAGCACGTTACAGCAGTTATATTGATATGCAACTAGCACGTTACAGCAGTTATATTGATATGCACGTTACAGCAGTTATATTGATATGTAACTAGCACGTTACAGCAGTTATATTGATATGTAACTAGCACGTTACAGCAGTTATATTGATATGCACGTTACAGCAGTTATATTGATATGCAACTAGCACGTTACAGCAGTTATATTGATATGCACGTTACAGCAGTTATATTGATATGCAACTAGCACGTTACAGCAGTTATATTGATATGTAACTAGCACGTTACAGCAGTTATATTGATATGCACGTTACAGCAGTTATATTGATATGCACGTTACAGCAGTTATATTGATATGCAACTAGCACGTTACAGCAGTTATATTGATATGCACATTACAGCAGTTATATTGATATGCAACTAGCACGTTACAGCAGTTATATTGATATGTAACTAGCACGTTACAGCAGTTATATTGATATGCACGTTACAGCAGTTATATTGATATGCAACTAGCACGTTACAGCAGTTATATTGATATGTAACTAGCACGTTACAGCAGTTATATTGATATGTAACTAGCACGTTACAGCAGTTATATTGATATGCACGTTACAGCAGTTATATTGATATGTAACTAGCACGTTACAGCAGTTATATTGATATGCACGTTACAGCAGTTATATTGATATGTAACTAGCACGTTACAGCAGTTATATTGATATGCACGTTACAGCAGTTATATTGATATGCAACTAGCACGTTACAGCAGTTATATTGATATGTAACTAGCACGTTACAGCAGTTATATTGATATGCACGTTACAGCAGTTATATTGATATGTAACTAGCACGTTACAGCAGTTATATTGATATGCACGTTACAGCAGTTATATTGATATGTAACTAGCACGTTACAGCAGTTATATTGATATGCACGTTACAGCAGTTATATTGATATGCAACTAGCACGTTACAGCAGTTATATTGATATGCAACTAGCACGTTACAGCAGTTATATTGATATGCAACTAGCACGTTACAGCAGTTATATTGATATGCAACTAGCACGTTACAGCAGTTATATTGATATGTAACTAGCACGTTACAGCAGTTATATTGATATGTAACTAGCACGTTACAGCAGTTATATTGATATGTAACTAGCACGTTACAGCAGTTATATTGATATGCAACTTGCACGTTACAGCAGTTATATTGATATGCAACTTGCACGTTACAGCAGTTATATTGATATGCACGTTACAGCAGTTATATTGATATGTAACTAACACGTTACAGCAGTTATATTGATATGCACGTTACAGCAGTTATATTGATATGCAACTAGCACGTTACAGCAGTTATATTGATATGTAACTAGCACGTTACAGCAGTTATATTGATATGTAACTAGCACGTTACAGGAGTTATATTGATATGCAACTAGCACGTTACAGGAGTTATATTGATATGCAACTAGCACGTTACAGCAGTTATATTGATATGCACGTTACAGCAGTTATATTGATATGTAACTAGCACGTTACAGCAGTTATATTGATATGTAACTAGCACGTTACAGCAGTTATATTGATATGTAACTAGCACGTTTAGCAGTTATATTGATATGTAACTAGCACGTTTAGCAGTTATATTGATATGTAACTAGCACGTTACAGCAGTTATATTGATATGCAACTAGCACGTTACAGCAGTTATATTGATATGCACGTTACAGCAGTTATATTGATATGCACGTTACAGCAGTTATATTGATATGTAACTAGCACGTTACAGCAGTTATATTGATATGCACGTTACAGCAGTTATATTGATATGCAACTAGCACGTTACAGCAGTTATATTGATATGCACGTTACAGCAGTTATATTGATATGCACGTTACAGCAGTTATATTGATATGCAACTAGCACGTTACAGCAGTTATATTGATATGCAACTAGCACGTTACAGCAGTTATATTGATATGCACGTTACAGCAGTTATATTGATATGTAACTAGCACGTTACAGCAGTTATATTGATATGCAACTAGCACGTTACAGCAGTTATATTGATATGCACGTTACAGCAGTTATATTGATATGCACGTTACAGCAGTTATATTGATATGCAACTAGCACGTTACAGCAGTTATATTGATATGCAACTAGCACGTTACAGCAGTTATATTGATATGCAACAGATTTACAGCAGTTATATTGATATGCACGTTACAGCAGTTATATTGATATGCACGTTACAGCAGTTATATTGATATGCACGTTACAGCAGTTATATTGATATGCACGTTACAGCAGTTATATTGATATGCACGTTACAGCAGTTATATTGATATGCACGTTACAGCAGTTATATTGATATGCACGTTACAGCAGTTATATTGATATGCACGTTACAGCAGTTATATTGATATGCACGTTACAGCAGTTATATTGATATGCACGTTACAGCAGTTATATTGATATGCACGTTACAGCAGTTATATTGATATGCACGTTACAGCAGTTATATTGATATGCACGTTACAGCAGTTATATTGATATGCACGTTACAGCAGTTATATTGATATGCACGTTACAGCAGTTATATTGATATGCACGTTACAGCAGTTATATTGATATGCACGTTACAGCAGTTATATTGATATGTAACTAGCACGTTACAGCAGTTATATTGATATGTAACTAGCACGTTACAGCAGTTATATTGATATGCACGTTACAGCAGTTATATTGATATGCAACTAGCACGTTACAGCAGTTATATTGATATGCAACTAGCACGTTACAGCAGTTATATTGATATGCACGTTACAGCAGTTATATTGATATGCAACTAGCACGTTACAGGAGTTATATTGATATGCAACTAGCACATTACAGCAGTTATATTGATATGCAACTAGCACGTTACAGCAGTTATATTGATATGCACGTTACAGCAGTTATATTGATATGCAACTAGCACGTTACAGCAGTTATATTGATATGTAACTAGCACGTTACAGCAGTTATATTGATATGTAACTAGCACGTTACAGCAGTTATATTGATATGTAACTAGCACGTTACAGCAGTTATATTGATATGCACGTTACAGCAGTTATATTGATATGTAACTAGCACGTTACAGCAGTTATATTGATATGCACGTTACAGCAGTTATATTGATATGTAACTAGCACGTTACAGCAGTTATATTGATATGTAACTAGCACGTTACAGCAGTTATATTGATATGTAACTAGCACGTTACAGCAGTTATATTGATATGCAACTAGCACGTTACAGCCGTTATATTGATATGCAACTAGCACGTTACAGCAGTTATATTGCGTACGGCATTGGTCAAACGTTTAAAATTTGTATAAAATTAAAATGGCCGTACTTTGGAGAGAGCTCAAAGTTGCTGTTCTCCGAGACCAGTCTACAGTTTCCTTTAGTCCTCTTCATGTCCTGAGTCCAGTCCTCCACAGAGTCAAACATCACAGTCTGGTTTTTCCTCTGCAGCTCTGGGGAAACACAAGGTACTGTCATTTTCAATACACCCCCCCCCCCTCCCTCACTGTGTGAACAGGTCATAGATAGTCACCACACCGGACAGCATATCTATGTAATCTTCAAAAAAGGCAGTGTTAGACAAAACGGCTCTACAGATCCTACACCGTTTGCACATCTGAGACAGATCTGAGAATACATCTGTATTAGTCATCGTCATTGACGTTTATTATTTTGAACGTCTCATCTCTGCAACTCCACCAAACGGGCTCGGGAGGCGAAGGTTGAATCGCGCGTCCAATGAAACATAACCCGCCAAACCGCGCTTCTTAACACCCGCCTGTTTAACCCCGGAAGCTAGCCGCCGGGTTAAAGAACGAACGATGAGCCAAGTAAAAGAAACCCCCCCCCTCCCTCGGCCAAACCCTCCCCAAACCCGGACGATGCTGGACCAATTGTGAGCCGCCCTATGGGACTCCCGATCTCAGCCGGTTGTGATACAGCCCGGGTCTGTAGTGACGCCTCGATGCCTTAGACCCCCCGGGAGGCCTTGTGCATAGACATTCTGTGATAATGACAGTCATGGCAGTGGTAAGACAGCGTGAACAGAGCTCTGGCTGGGGCATACAGGCTAGCAGATCTCAGAGTTAAGAGTTTTTTCCCCTTTTTAAATTGCTAACATGCATTGGTCAAAACTGAAGTCACATTGGTCAAAACTCTTCACACAGTCAAGCGAAACAGAAGTGTATGTGGACCAAATTGTGAATCTTTTTTTTTTCTTTCATTGCTTTCACACAAAATGCGATCAATGACCACATTCTCTCCAAAATCCATCAACTCTTTTCTCATTCACACTCCACCACCTGTTAATAAACTATATATTTGCAGTACACGTTTTCAAATGCTAAAACACAGTTTCCAATACTGTCAGAAACACATTCAAAACAGAATGATGGTAAATGTCGTGCATTTCTGCAGTAACCAGACGGAAACATATAGAAAACCTCTGTAGAATATTTCATCATTCCAAACACAGCTGAAAGCCGACCCACGAGTCATGTTTTTAAGTCTCGTTACCAAAACAGACAAAAAGACGGCTTCGGGAATGATTTAGTTTGGAAACATGGATCAAGGAAGACAGGTTGGTGGGGGAAAGAAGAGTGGCAGGGAGAGGGAGAGGAAGACCAAGAGCGGTGGTCTCTGATAAGGGCCACAATTACTGATCATGTTGTAAACCTCTCTTTGAGAGGCCGGTTTAAGGATGCAACAAAATCTGCAGCAAACAGTTGCATCAATAGTACGAATTTTCCGGCAAAACAGGTGAGATGTGCATCTTTCAATGATTATTGAACTACATATTACAGTACAATAACAGTATGTTCACATTTTTTTTACATGTACTGACATTTTGAAATATATTGATTTGTTTTGTGTTTTTCAGTAGGATCCAAAAGGTTACCTCCCACAGGAAGGAGAGGCAGAATATTTTCAGATGCGCAGGAAATTGCCATGGTTGCCATGGTAATTGGCAACAATGGCAATAAAACTGCAGGAAATTGGGGACAAGAGTGCTGACAGACAATATCACTTTTAGGGAATGTGAATACGGTCAGCACAACGACAATTGCCAGAGTCTTAGAGAAACATAAAATAAGGATGAAGCAGCTGTACCCTTTGAGAGAAACGGTGAACGTGTGAAAGAACTCCGGTATCAATATGTCCAGGTCAGATGTCTGTTCAATAACCAAACAGGATACACAGCTATGCATAATGTAAAGTACTGTAAAACTGTACATTTACTGTATTTTAGAGAGTAATGGAGATGGAAGCCAGGCAA
This sequence comes from Salmo trutta, assembly GCF_901001165.1. Classification (NCBI taxonomy): domain Eukaryota; kingdom Metazoa; phylum Chordata; class Actinopteri; order Salmoniformes; family Salmonidae; genus Salmo; species Salmo trutta. The sequence goes on along the minus strand of NC_042983.1, from coordinate 45,630,167 downwards.
ACTGCACATACATTCATCTTTTGTGGATGAAGCTGGATTCAACCTGGTAAAAACACGTCAGCAGGGGGAAGAAATGGGATTGGACAGAGAGTAACCGTGGATGTCCCAGGCCAGAGAGAGGAGCTAACATCACAATGTGTGCAGCATTGTCCAACGATGGTTTTCTGTTACACAAACCACTCATTGGCCCCCTACAATACAGAGAGACTCATTTATTTTCTGGATGACCTGCCTTAATCGACTTGTGCCAACGGAGGAGAGAAGGGCAAGAAACTCCCCCTACCTTCGTTGTTGTTGTGTGGGATAATGTGGCATTCCACTACTCCTACTGCAGTCACAGACTGGTTTCCTGCACATCCCAGGATATCAGTACTATTCCTGCCTCCGTACTGCCGTTCCTAAACCCCATAGAGGAGTTTTTCTCTCTGCGTGGAGGTGGAAGGTTTACGACCACCATCCACATGACCAGATGTCCTTACTGGAGGCCATGAATGCAGGATGTGTGGAGACACTTCTCCTGAAGACTGCCAGGGTGTGGAGACACTTCTCCTGGAGACTGCCAGGGTGTGGAGACACTTCTCCTGGAGACTGCCAGGGTGTGGAGACACTTCTCCTGGAGACTGCCAGGGTGTGGAGACACTTCTCCTGGAGACTGCCAGGGTGTGGAGACACTTCTCCTGGAGACTGCCAGGGTGTGGAGACACTTCTCCTGGAGACTGCCAGGGTGTGGAGACACTTCTCCTAAAGACTGCCAGGGTGTGGAGACACTTCTCCTAAAGACTGCCAGGGTGTGGAGACACTTCTCCTAAAGACTGCCAGGGTGTGGAGACACTTCTCCTAAAGACTGCCAGGGTGTGGAGACACTTCTCCTAAAGACTGCCAGGGTGTGGAGACACTTCTCCTAAAGACTGCCAGGGTGTGGAGACACTTCTCCTAAAGACTGCCAGGGTGTGGAGACACTTCTCCTAAAGACTGCCAGGGTGTGGAGACACTTCTCCTAAGACTGCCAGGGTGTGGAGACACTTCTCCTAAAGACTGCCAGGGTGTGGAGACACTTCTCCTAAAGACTGCCAGGGTGTGGAGACACTTCTCCTAAAGACTGCCAGGGTGTGGAGACACTTCTCCTAAAGACTGCCAGGGTGTGGAGACACTTCTCCTAAAGACTGCCAGGGTGTGGAGACACTTCTCCTGGAGACTGCCAGGGTGTGGAGACACTTCTCCTGGAGACTGCCAGGGTGTGGAGACACTTCTCCTGGAGACCGCCAGGGTGTGGAGACACTTCTCCTGAAGACCGCCAGGGTGTGGAGACACTTCTCCTGGAGACCGCCAGGGTGTGGAGACACTTCTCCTGGAGACCGCCAGGGTGTGGAGACACTTCTCCTGGAGACTGCCAGACATTCCAGAAGATACTTTACAAGATGCATTGCCAGAGAAGACAGAAGTTGTGAATGTTGATGAGAACTTGTGAATGCAGGAGAGAACGAGAACTAGAACCCTCACAGTGCTGTACAGTATGAGTGAGTGATTATACATGTTGTTGATGTTTTTTGTTGTAATTATTACTGCAGTCCAGGAATTTCAGGAATTAGATTTTCCACAAGTAAATTACCATATGCAAAGATATTTAAAAAAAATTAAGTCTATTGAAGCAAATTGCTGCATTTCTGATTCATTCTTGTTACATATACTTTAGTACAGTCAATAAAGTGATAAGGTGTTATTCTATAATGAAATACTGATTTATGTGAAAAATCATACAAAACATCAAAAGAGAAAAGTTCCTCATTTATGTAATGTTCCCTGTTAGTGTTTTTCAGGTCAGTGTGTTACGAGTGACAACATTATGCTTTCTGAGTGAGAATGGTTGCCAGTGTTTTGGTCCAACGAGCTTATTTTGAGACATGTATGAAGTGTTTTGGTGGTTTGAGTGAGTTTTGGAGGTGAGATGAACTGTTTGGCCAAGATGCATGTTGGTAATGCAGACTGTGTGAAGATTGAAGCATGCAGGCTAGCAGATCTGTGTTAATACAAGCCCTGTCTGGGGCATGCAGGCTAGCAGATCTCAGTGTTAATACAAGCTCTGTCTGGGACATGCAGGCTAGCAGATCTGTGTTAATAGAAGCCCTGTCTGGGGCATGCAGGCTAGCAGATCTGTGTTAATACAAGCCCTGTCTGGGGCATGCAGGCTAGCAGATCTGTGTTAATACAAGCCCTGTCTGGGGCATGCAGGCTAGCAGATCTGTGTTAATACAAGCCCTGTCTGGGGCATGCAGGCTAGCAGATCTCAGTGTTAATACAAGCCCTGTCTGGGGCATGCAGGCTAGCAGATCTGTGTTAATACAAGCCCTGTCTGGGGCATGCAGGCTAGCAGATCTCAGTGATAATCCAAGCCCTGTCTGGGGCATGCAGGCTAGCAGATCTCAGTGTTAATACAAGCCCTGTCTGGGGCATGCAGGCTAGCAGATCTCAGTGATAATAGAAGCCCTGTCTGGGACATGCAGGCTAGCAGATCTCAGTGATAATACAAGCCATGTCTGGGGCATGCAGGCTAGCAGATCTCAGTGTTAATACAAGCCCTGTCTGGGACATGCAGGCTAGCAGATCTGTGTTTAATACAAGCCCTGTCTGGGGCATGCAGGCTAGCAGATCTGTGTTAATACAAGCCCTGTCTGGGGCATGCAGGCTAGCAGATCTCAGTGTTAATAGAAGCCCTGTCTGGGGCATGCAGGCTAGCAGATCTCAGCGTTAATACAAGCCCTGTCAAGTCACCGCTCTGTGAACATGCGGCAAGCAATGAGAGGAGACAGAGCGAGACAGGAATTCAACGCCACACTAAACAATGTTGTGGGGCAGCTTCATAGCTGCTAGTCATACTCTCTGTCAATGCCAGTTACCAGTCCATGACCACAAGGAAGAGAGAGGATAGACCCTGACAGAGGAGCTTTGAGGAATGTCGCAGCAGACCTGTCTTGGCCCCAGTGCTGGCCCCAGTGCTGGCCCCAGTGCTGGCCCCAGTGCTGGCCAGGCCAGACAGTCAAAAGGCCCTGTGGAGTCCTGCCTGACGACGAGAGGGAATGTGACAGTGGTCCAACTACAGGGATCTTTCATCACGCCAACAGCTCTGTAAATAGCCCTCCAAACACACTGCCTGTAAGGGCTGGAACCCATCACGGGTAACCATGGTAACGCCACCGCATTCCAGAAAGCTGCTTCGGGGCTTCTCTCACGACTTCAGCCTTCTAACTCACAGAAAATATGCATAAATATTACTGAGAAACAACTAGAATTGAGGTTTCCACACTATAGCTGCCTGGATACGAGGTGTTCTCTACAGTAACTATAGCTACCTGGATACGAGGTGTTCTCTACAGTAACTATAGCTACCTGGATACGAGGTGTTCTCTACAGTAACTATAGCTACCTGGATACGAGGTGTTCTCTACAGTAACTATAGCTGCCTGGATACCGAGGTGTTCTCTACAGTAACTATAGCTACCTGGATACGAGGTGTTCTCTACAGTAACTATAGCTACCTGGATATGAGGTGTTCTCTACAGTAACTATAGCTACCTGGATACGAGGTGTTCTCTACAGTAACTATAGCTACCTGGATACGAGGTGTTCTCTACAGTAACTATAGCTACCTGGATACGAGGTGTTCTCTACAGTAACTATAGCTGCCTGGATACGAGGTGTTCTCTACAGTAACTATAGCTACCTGGATACGAGGTGTTCTCTACAGTAACTATAGCTACCTGGATACGAGGTGTTCTCTACAGTAACTATAGCTACCTGGATACGAGGTGTTCTCTACAGTAACTATAGCTACCTGGATACGAGGTGTTCTCTACAGTAACTATAGCTACCTGGATACGAGGTGTTCTCTACAGTAACTATAGCTACCTGGATACGAGGTGTTCTCTACAGTAACTATAGCTACCTGGATACGAGGTGTTCTCTACAGTAAACTATAGCTGCCTGGATACGAGGTGTTCTCTACAGTAACTATAGCTGCCTGGATACGAGGTGTTCTCTACAGTAACTATAGCTGCCTGGATACGAGGTGTTCTCTACAGTAACTATAGCTACCTGGATACGAGGTGTTCTCTACAGTAACTATAGCTGCCTGGATACGAGGTGTTCTCTACAGTAACTATAGCTACCTGGATACGAGGTGTTCTCTACAGTAACTATAGCTACCTGGATACGAGGTGTTCTCTACAGTAACTATAGCTACCTGGATACGAGGTGTTCTCTACAGTAACTATAGCTACCTGGATACGAGGTGTTCTCTACAGTAACTATAGCTACCTGGATACGAGGTGTTCTCTACAGTAACTATAGCTACCTGGATACGAGGTGTTCTCTACAGTAACTATAGCTGCCTGGATACGAGGTGTTCTCTACAGTAACTATAGCTGCCTGGATACGAGGTGTTCTCTACAGTAACTATAGCTGCCTGGATACGAGGTGTTCTCTACAGTAACTATAGCTGCCTGGATACGAGGTGTTCTCTACAGTAACTATAGCTACCTGGATACGAGGTGTTCTCTACAGTAACTATAGCTACCTGGATACGAGGTGTTCTCTACAGTAACTATAGCTACCTGGATACGAGGTGTTCTCTACAGTAACTATAGCTACCTGGATACGAGGTGTTCTCTACAGTAACTATAGCTGCCTGGATACGAGGTGTTCTCTACAGTAACTATAGCTACCTGGATACGGAGGTGTTCTCTACAGTAACTATAGCTACCTGGATACGAGGTGTTCTCTACAGTAATTATAGCTACCTGGATACGAGGTGTTCTCTACAGTAACTATAGCTACCTGGATATGAGGTGTTCTCGCAGTAGGAGAAGGCAAAGAGACATCTCAGGGACTTGGGCTCCAGACAGTGGTGGACAATCCCTTGGAAGATCTAAGAAGGGGAGACGAAGCATGTTTCCAATCAATCAATCAATGAAATCAACCCACCAACCAGATATAATAAATACATTTGTGATTATTGTAAGCAAGGAGCAGTACCTTTTTGGCATCTTCCTCTTTAGAGAAGGACAGAGAGAACTGAAACACCCGCAGGTCTTTACAGTGGATGATTATCTTCGATGGGTATTTGTTCTTCACCAGGCCTCCTGTTATCAGCTTCTTCTTGTCTTCATAACCTGAAGCCACAAAAATGATCAAGACACCAGTGATATATTCTTTAAAAAAAAAAAAAGCAAAAAAAATTATAATAATAAAAAAAATATATCTATTCATTTCAAGACTTTAAAATGACTAGTCAACACTGAATTACAAAATGAATGAAGACTGGAAGAAAACTGAAATATTCAAAACTACATGAAACAAAACAACATTTCAGTAAAGCTGTACCTCCATAGATGTTATCCACACACGAAAGAGGGATGTCATTTTCACCGTAGAGTTTATTTTTGAAGAGCTGGCCCTATGTAAGAAAGAACATTATTAGAAATATATATATATATATATATATATATATCCATTCAGACACTTCCAAGAATAAACAACAAGTCTGAGCTCTAATAGCAACACTATGCATGAGTCACAAACTCAGTTCCTCAAAATGGCTTCTGTAATAAAGAAAGTGTGTTTACTTTCTCTCATCGGAGCAGTTCCTCATTCACCATCTGAGTGTGTATTTTGTATTTTATTATAGATCCTCATTACCTTTCTGACAAGGCAGCAGCTACACTTCCTGGGGCCCAGAAAAAAACATGTATTTAAAACATATTTCACAGACTGTGTGCCCTCAGGCCCCTACTCCACCACTACCACATATATACAGTACACAATCCATGTGTACCTGTGTGTATAGTGGGTATGCTATCGTGTGTGTGTGTGTGTGTGTTGCTTCGCAGTCGTCGTTGTTCCATACGTTTTTTTTTTAAATATAATTTTACTGCTTGCATCAGTTACTTGATGTGTCTAGTTTAGAGGAACTGCTCATAGCGTGGTAATGAGAAGAGCCATTCGTCTGGATCTCCGTAGTCTGACGAGACATTCTCTCATCCTCTCCTTGAACTGGTCTTCCAAGAACCAGAGAGAAGCTGACAGCAAATTCAACAACACCCATTGATACAAGAGGCAGAGAACCCACTTTAAAAAAACAGCTATTGAGACGCACTAAAAAAAATAATAATAATAATTAATTAAAAAATTAAAAAAAAATCGGTCCATGATGAAGTGACCTATCAAACTGTCCGTTATTCAACGTGACGGCGGTCCTCACCATCTCCTCAGTGGGCGCCTCGTCGCTGACAAAGGACACTCTGAAGTTGGTGCAGAGCAGCGCCCCGAAGACGCCTCGCTGTGACAGGTCATCCTGAGTGTATTTCAACACTGTGCTGGCACTGCAGAACACCACCTCACCTGGAGATGGTACACAGACGACAGACAACAAGAGACAGACGACACAGGAGACAGACGACCCAGGAGACAGACGACCCAGGAGACAGACGACACAGGAGACAGACGACACAGGAGACAGACGAGACAGACGACCCAGGAGACAGACGACCCAGGAGACAGACGACCCAGGAGACACAGACGACACAGGAGACACAGACGACACAGGAGACACAGACGACACAGGAGACACAGACGACACAGGAGACAGACGACACAGGAGACAGACGACACAGGAGACAGACGACACAGGAGACACAGGAGACAGACGACCCAGGAGACAGACGACACAGGAGACAGACGACACAGACGACACAGGAGACAGACGACACAGGAGACAGACGACACAGGAGACAGACGACACAGGAGACAGACGACACAGGAGACAGACGACACAGACGACACAGGAGAGACAGGAGACAGACGACCCAGGAGACAGACGACCCAGGAGACAGACGACACAGGAGACAGACGACACAGACGACAGACGACACAGGAGACACAGACGACACAGGAGACAGACGACACAGGAGACAGACGACACAGGAGACAGACGACACAGGAGACAGACGACACAGGAGAGACAGGAGACAGACGACCCAGGAGACAGACGACCCAGGAGACAGACGACCCAGGAGACAGACGACCCAGGAGACAGACGACACAGGAGACAGACGACACAGGAGACAGACGACACAGGAGACAGACGACACAGGAGACACAGGAGACAGACGACACAGGAGACAGACGACACAGGAGACACAGCCGACACAGGAGACACAGCCGACACAGGAGACACAGCCGACACAGGAGACAGACGACACAGGAGACAGACGACACAGGAGACAGACGACACAGGAGACAGACGACACAGGAGACAGACGACACAGGAGACAGACGACACAGGAGACAGACAGGAAAGTTTTGAGCAAATCAACTTGATGCCAAATGTTTCAATCATGGAGGAAACTCCAGGTTCTGGAGAGAGGAGGAACTTTTCCCAGATGCACCTGGTAACAAGTCTGGATGTTTCTCTTTTCTGGAGGGTTCCTTCTCCGACTTGATTTCCTGTGTGAAATGACGACAAAAACATTCACATTATCACTTTACTACCTCAATAATGTTCAAATATAAGAAAACAAACTAAATCACTCATTCAAAGAGGACTTCCTGTAATGTATACAATTTACCAGGAGAATGAGAAAGCCAAAATGTGGTGACATGTTTTCATGTTATTTTCTCTTGACAAGAAACAGGGTAGTCTGGTTTTGAAATTCCTTATATATAAGGCTCGTTGTAATGCTGTGACCATATATAAGGCTCGTTGTAATGCTGTGACCATAGCCAAGGCTCGTTGTAATGCTGTGACCATAGCCAAAGCTCGTTGTAATGCTGTGACCATAGCCAAGGCTCGTTGTAATGCTGTGACCATAGCCAAGGCTCGTTGTAATGCTGTGACCATAGCCAAGGCTCGTTGTAATGCTGTGACCATAGCAAGGCTCTTGTAAGCTGTGACCATAGCCAGGCTCGTTGTAATGCTGTGACCATAGCCAAGGCTCGTTGTAATGCTGTGACCATAGCCAAGGCCGTTGTAATGCTGTGACCATAGCCAAGGCTCGTTGTAATGCTGTGACCATAGCCAAGGCTCGTTGTAATGCTGTGACCATAGCCAAGGCTCGTTGTAATGCTGTGACCATAGCCAAGGCTCGTTGTAATGCTGTGACCATAGCCAAGGCTCGTTGTAATGCATGTGACCATAGCCAAGGCTCGTTGTAATGCAGTGACCATAGCCAAGGCTCGTTGTAATGCAGTGACCATAGCCAAGGCTCGTTGTAATGCTGTGACCATAGCCAAGGCTCGTTGTAATGCTGTGACCATAGCCAAGGCTCGTTGTAATGCTGTGACCATAGCCAAGGCTCGTTGTAATGCTGTGACCATAGCCAAGGCTCGTTGTAATGCTGTGACCATAGCCAAGGCTCGTTGTAATGCTGTGACCATAGCAAGGCTCGTTGTAATGCTGTGACCATAGCCAAGTCTCGTTGTAATGCTGTGACCATAGCCAAGTCTCGTTGTAATGCTGTGACCATAGCCAAGGCTCGTTGTAATGCTGTGACCATATCCAAGGCTCGTTGTAATGCTGTGACCATATATAAGGCTCGTTGTAATGCTGTGACCATATATAGGCTCGTTGTAATGCTGTGACCATATATAAGGCTCGTTGTAATGCTGTGACCATAGATAAGGCTCGTTGTAATGCTGTGACCATATATAAGGCTCGTTGTAATGCTGTGACCATATATAAGGCTCGTTGTAATGCTGTGACCATATATAAGGCTCGTTGTAAATGCTGTGACCATATATAAGGCTCGTTATAATGCTGTGACCATATATAAGGCTCGTTGTAATGCTGTGACCATATATAAGGCTCGTTGTAATGCTGTGACCATATATAAGGCTCGTTGTAATGCTGTGACCATAGATAAGGCTCGTTTTAAAGCTGTCACCATAGATAAGGCTCATTTTAAAGCTATGGGCTTACTGGTTTCCTCATACATCTGACACTTCTGGCCTCACAGAGGAAGTCAACTATTTATGTATTAGTAACTGCAGCCCTCTCATTTCTATCTAAAGTCACAGCTAGGCTTAGCTAATATGAGAGAGTCAAATATAGCCCTATATTCATTCAGAGATAACAACATACAGCTTGGAGAGCGGCCAGAAAGTAGGCTATTCCTCTTTGTAGTAAAACAGAGTGCCATTTTAAAATATATGGATTGATTATTGGAATGTGTGTGAGATGTAGCCCTGTAAATAATCAGTTAGAGAGAGAGAGAGCTACTATATCCAGATAATAGCTCTATATTCAGTTACATCCCTTTCATAGTAACATGTTTTTTTCCCGCCAACTTCACCAGTAGCATATGCTTGTCTCAAAGATTAAGCCATGCAAGTCTAAGTACACTGGCCGGTACAGTGAAACTGCGAATGGCTCATTAACTGGCTGTTTTTCATGGTTTGGGTTAGGTCCTAGTAAAAGGAAATCTCAAACACTAACAGCATACAATGACATTCTAGACGATTCTGCACTTCCAACTTTGTGGCAACAGTTGTTTGGGGGAAAGCCCTTTCCTGTTTCAGCATGACAATGCCGCCATGCAAAAAGCGAGGTCCGTAAATAAAATGGTTTGTCGCGATCGGTGTGGAAGAATTTGACTGGCCTGCACAGAGCCCTGACCTCAACCCCATCGAACACCTTTGTGATGAATTGGAACACCAACTGCGAGCCAGGCCTGATCGCCCAACATCAGTGCCCGACCTCACTAATGCTCGTGGCTGAATGGAAGCAAGTCCCAGCAGCAATGTTCCAACATCTAGTGGAAAGCCTTCCCTGAAGAGTGGAGGCTGTTATAGCAGCAAAGGGGGGGACCAACTCCATATTAATGACTTCCCAGAAGAGTGGAGGCTGTTATAGGAGCAAAGGGGGGGACCAACTCCATATTAATGACTTCCCAGAAGAGTGGAGGCTGTTATAGGAGCAAAAGGGGGGGACCAACTCCATATTAATGCCCATGATTTTGGAAGGAGAGGTTGAGACGAGCAGGGTGTCCACATACTTTTGGTAATGTAGTGTAATAAACATTGCCCAAAACACCTGTAAATACTATGTGAAAGCAGTATTAGAGAGAGGCCTACAACATCAAGGCAATAAGCGACTTGAAAGATAATCAACAGAATACGCTTGTAGTGTTTACAACATTTTACCTCATGTTATCAAGCTGTGTGAGAGTGTGAATCAGCTCTTCGTCTGAACTTTGAACCACGCCATCATGTTGCTGGCTGCTCTTCATCATAATCAAAACGGTAGTTGGCGTAACAGGCAGCACAGTAGCCTAGTTCACACTTCACACAGGGGGCGGCAGGGTAGCCTAGTGGTAGAGCGTTGGGCCAGTAACCAGCAGGTAGCCTAGTGGTTAGAGCGTTGGGACAGTAACCAGCAGGTAGCCTAGTGGTTAGAGCGTTGGGACAGTAACCAGCAGGAAGTCTAGTGGTTAGAGCGTTGGACTAGTAACCAGCAGGTACCCTAGTGGTTTGAGCGTTGGGCCAGTAACAAGCAGGTAGCCTAGTGGTTAGAGCGTTGGGCCAGTACCAGCAGGTAGCCTAGTGGTTTGAGCGTTGGGCCAGTAACCAGCAGGTAGCCTAGTGGTTAGAGCGTTGGACTAGTAACCAGCAGGTAGCCTAGTGGTTAGAATGTTGGGCCAGTAACCAGCAGGTAGCCTAGTGATTAGAGCGTTGGACTAGTAACCAGCAGGTAGCCTAGTGGTTAGAGTGTTGGGACAGTAACCAGCAGGTAGCCTAGTGGTTAGATTGTTGGGCCAGCAGGTAGCCTAGCGGTTAGAGCGTTGGGCCAGTAACCAGCAGGTAGCCTAGTGGTTAGAGCGTTGGGACAGTAACCAGCAGGTAGCCTAGTGGTTAGAGCGTTGGGCCAGTAACCAGCAGGTAGTCTAGTGGTTAGAGCTTTGGGCCAGTAACCAGCAGGTAGCCTAGTGGTTAGAGCGTTGGACCAGTTACCAGCAGGTAGCCTAGTGGTTAGAGCGTTGGGCCAGTTACCAGCAGGTAGCCTAGTGGTTAGAGCGTTGGGCCAGTAACCAGCAGGTAGCCTAGTGGTTAGAGCGTTGGGCCAGTAACCAGCAGGTAGCCTAGTGGTTAGAGCGTTGGGCCAGTAACCAGCAGGTAGCCTAGTGGTTAGAGCGTTGGGCCAGTAACCAGCAGGTAGCCTAGTGGTTAGAGCGTTGGGCCAGTAACCAGCAGGTAGCCTAGTGGTTAGAGCGTTGGGCCAGTAACCAGCAGGTAGTCTAGTGGTTAGAGCTTTGGGCCAGTAACCAGCAGGTAGCCTAGTGGTTAGAGCGTTGGACCAGTTACCAGCAGGTAGCCTAGTGGTTAGAGCGTTGGGCCAGTTACCAGCAGGTAGCCTAGTGGTTAGAGCGTTGGGCCAGTAACCAGCAGGTAGCCTAGTGGTTAGAGCGTTGGGGCCAGTAACCAGCAGGTAGCCTAGTGGTTAGAGCGTTGGGCCAGTAACCAGCAGGTAGCCTAGTGGTTAGAGCGTTGGGCCAGTAACCGACACGTTGCTAGATCATATCCCCCGAGCTGACAAGGTAAAATATCTGTCGTTCTGCCCCTGAACAAGGCAGTTAACCCACTGTTCCTAGACCATCATTGAAAATAAGAATTTGTTCTTAACTGACTTGCCTGGTTAAATAAAGGTAAAATAAATAAAAATAACAACACATTGTTGCTACTCTCTAAACAGAAATGAAAACATCAGGACTCCTTATTAGGAGACACTGTGTCACCGAGGCTGTTCAAACTGGAGGTCGACCGATTAATCGGAATGGCCGATTAATGAGGGCCGATTTCAAGTTTTCATAACAATCGGTATTTTTGGACACCGATTTGGTGATTTTTTTTATACACCTTTATTTAACTAGACAAGTCAGTTAAGAACACATTCTTATTACAATGACGACCTAGGAACAGTGGGTTAACTGCCTAGTTAACGACACATGGTTGATGATATTACTAGTTTATCTAGCTTGTCTATAATCGATGCGGTGCCTGTTAATTTCTCATCGAATCACAACCTACTTTGACAAACGGGTGGTGATTTAACAAGCGCATTTGCGAAAAAAGCACTGTCGTTGCACTAATGTACCTAACCATAAACATCAATGCCTTTCTTTAAAAATCAATACACAAGTATATATTTTTAAACCTTCATATTTAGTTAATATTGCCTGCTAACATGAATTTCTTATAACTAGGGAAATTGTCACTTCTCTTGCTTTCTGTGCAAGCAGTTAGGGTATATGCAGCAGTTTGGGCCGCCTGGCTCGTTGTGAACTGTGTGAAGTCCATTTATTCCTAACAAAGACCGTCATTAATTTGCCAGAATTGTACATAATTATGACATAACATTGAAGGTTGTGCAATGTAACAGGAATATTTAGACTTATGGATGCCACCTGTTAGATAAAATACGGAACGGTTTCGTATTTCACTGAAAGAATAAACATTTTGTTTTTGAAATGATAGTTTCCGGATTCAACCATTTTAATGACCTAAGGCTCGTATTTCTGTGTGTTTATTATATTATAATTAAGTCTATGATTTGATAGAGCAGTCTGACTGAGCGATGGTAGGCACCAGCAGGCTCGTAAGCATTCATTCAAACAGCACTTTCGTGCGTTTTGCCAGCAGCTCTTCGCAATTCTTCAAGCATTGTGCTGTTTATGACTTCAAGCCTATCAACTCCCGAGATTAGGTTGGTGTAACCGATGTGAAATGGCTAGCTAGTTAGCGGGGTGCGCGCTAATAGCGTTTCAAACTTCACTCGCTCTGAGACTTGGAGTAGTTGTTCCCCTTGCTCTGCATGGGTAACGCTGCTTCGAGGGTGGCTGTTGTCGATGTGTTCCTGGTTCGAGCCCAGGTAGGAGCGGGGAGAGGGACGGAAGCTATACTGTTACATTGGCAATACTAAAGTGCCTATAAGAACATCCAATAGTCAAAGGTATATGAAATACAAATCGTATAGAGAGAAATAGTCCTATAATAACTACAACCTAAAGCTTCTTACCTGGGAATATTGAAGATTCATGTTAAAAGGAACCACCAGCTTTTATATGTTCTCATGTTCTGAGCAAGGAACTTAAACGTTAGCTTTTTTACATGGCACATATTGCACTTTTACTTTCTTCTCCAACACTTTGTTTTTGCATTATTTAAACCAAATTGAACATGTTTAATTTATTTGAGGCAAAATGTATTTTATTGATGTATTATATTAAGTTAAAATATGTGTTCATTCAGTATTGTTGTAATTGTCATTATTACAAATAAATAAAATTGTCTGATTAATCGGTATCGGCTTTTTTTGATCCTCCAATAATCGTTACTGGCGTTGAAAAACCATAACCGGTCGACCTCTAGTTCAAACATTCACTAAATCACGTGAATATCCTGTGTATACATTAAGGTCAGCTTCCTATAAACTAGGATGTCATTCAGAGGACACACAAGGAGTTACAAGACTCCGAGATTGCCTTCTCTGCTTACCACCTAAGTGTATTACGGAGCTGGGTTAATAAGTGTTTGGGAGTCAAACTGCAGACCATCAGCCATTACTGTGCCACACGAATATGGACTACTGGGTCCGTCATGTGATGTTCATAAAACGATGTCTTCTTGACAGTGGCATAACAGTATGTTAAGGTTTCCTTCATGGGATTTTGACTATTATTCATTGTAGCGTTCTTAAATATAATAGATATTCTATCATCTTGCCCATTTTAATGCCCTATAAAACAAAATGATATATTGGCTTCTGCACTTTCTGCTGAGGCTTCCCACGGAAGTTGTGCTGTTCCCATATGTCCACACTTCAGATACAGGATATAATGGCTCTATCGTCATTGCGATTCCCATACCGGATAAGATCTAATCTACAATGATTTCAGATGGTGTTTACGGATACAGAAATAGCAACAGTATATTGCATGTTTGACATCTATATTTTCATAGTTTGACTGACTATTCCATGCAGATTTGACAGGTGAAATGTCACGCAAGCTCAATGTAAATAACAACAACAAAAAGGCTGAGAAACAGGAGAAACAATGTTTTAAATGTATGTTGAACTGTGTGGAAGAGTAGTCTCACAACAACAACAGGCTGAGAAACAGGAGAAACCATGTTTAAATGTTGAACTGTGTGGAAGAGTAGTCTCACAACAACAACAACAGGCTGATAAACAATGTTTAAATGTTGAACTGTGTGGAAGAGTAGTCTCACAACAACAACAACAGGCTGATAAACAATGTTTAAATGTTGAACTGTGTGGAAGAGTAGTCTCACAACAACAACAACAGGCTGATAAACAATGTTTAAATGTTGAACTGTGTGGAAGAGTAGTCTCACAACAACAACACTGTTACAGTTGCCTGGTGTCTGCTGCCAAAATATTACAGAGGGAAAAATAAAGCACGTTATCTTATAGTCATTCAAACATGACAAGGCACACTATTCTCCGGATAGAAACTCTGTTCCAGGATAAACATTTATATCGGATAGAAATGCTGTTTTTCTAAAAAAAAAAAAACTATGTTGATCGAGCTACAGTAACCATTACCCCCGCCCCAATCATGTTAGCTAACCAGATAGCACTAATGCTAACTTGTCCTTAGCAAATAAAGACAGGCTTTTTAAACTCTCTGTCTCTCTGTCTCATATCCAACATGCATAAATACGCTAATAAAGCACTATTTAATGAAGAAAATCTAATAAATAAACTTACCTCCGGCGTCACATAAGAAACAAACGAAGGTTTGGCAGATTTCCCACCAGCGCTCCCTAAACTACTCAACATTTCTGTAATTTATAGCTAACAACTAGTCTGTTTCCACTAGTCTGTTTCAACTAGTCTACTTCAACTAGTCTATTTCTCAGCCCTAAACCCAGGTGGAAACAGGGGACTGAACAGGAGACTGAAACTGAAGATTAACCTGCTTTGACCAACCAACCCGCCCATCGACCATTCACATTGGCTGAGAATAGATTTATATATATATATCTATCATTATTTATTTATTGCCAAGGAGGCCAAAAAAAAAGATTCTCGTGATTCTATTGGATATGAACGTCTGTCCATCTTGTATTTATGCCAAACTCCCATTCCTCATTTGGGACGGGCCGATACTGACAAAACGTGAGGATTTAATCCATCCCAAAATAATCTGTCAGTGAGACAATACCCTTTTTATTTATATATATGTTTTCGTAAATGTTTAAGTCTGTTAGGAATGTACTGAAATAAAAGTGGATGCGGTTTTGCATTCAGGAAACTTTGGAGAAAAACCCGATTTAGTTTTAGTTGCATGTTGGTCACAGGCATATCGGCCCTCTCATTGGCTAGAACGGTCCCACCTGATCTCACTTGCCTTCAAAATCATTGAGGACATGGATTTCAGTGTTGAAGCGGGTCACTCGGTTATATATATATATATATAAAAATAATAAATCATCTTTGATTTCAAAGGCCCTGAAATGGAAACCATCCACTTTTTGAATTATTGCTGAGCTGAGTACAGTACATAAAGACACACCTCACTGCTAGTGTTTCTGTAGTGGTCACAGATTGGTTATATTCTCATGTTGATTTTTAAACATTTATTTCATCTTGAGCTGTAATTTTTTTATTTATTTTTTTAAAACAAAATTAACATTTTGTTTCTTTGATGTGGCAAGTGGTGGTCTAGTATGATTTCATGGTCTGTCAGCAGAGGAAACAGCCAATGGATATCGCATTGTGTGGTCTTCCTGTTTTGAAGGGATAAAAGTACGGTTCTTGTCTAACCTCACTCATCATATCCTGTTGGGACACTGTCAGTAAAAACTGTCTTCTGCACAGAAGGAAATATCTCTCTGGTTCAAATGTTGTTTCATAAAGCCACTTGGGACTTTTATATTACATTACATTTAAGTCATTTAGCAGACGCTCTTATCCAGAGCGACTTACAATATACAGCTGAACATGAAGTGTGGAAAAGTGCTGAGGTGGTATCGCCACACATTGGATGTATATCCTTGGAAATAGGGAGCACAGACCCCAAACAACAAACCCCACTTAGTCCAGAAGTCCTTCATTCAGGAAATGTCTTTATTCTGCCCATGGTAAAGTGGAGGTACTAAGACAGACAGAGAGAGACAAACAGGCACAGAGCGAGCACAAAAAGGCTGACTGACAGGCAGCGCACGAGAAAGACAGACCGACCAAGAAGGGAGGAGAGAGTCAGACAGACCAAGAGAGAACTTTTGTTTATCCATTTCACTTGCTTTGGCAATGTAAACATATGTTTCCCATGTCAATAAAACCCCTTAGAGAGCGAGACAGAGACAGAGAGACCGAGAGACCGAGAGAGGGAGAGAGGGAGAGAGGGAGAGAGGGAGAGAGGGAGAGAGGGAAGAGGGAGAGAGGGAGAGAGGGAGAGAGGGAGAGAGGGAGAGAGGGAGAGAGGGAGAGGGAGAGAGGGAGAGAGGGAGGAGAGAGGGAGAGGGAGAGAGGGGAGAGAGGAGAGAGGAGAGAAGAGACCGAGAGACCGAGAGACCGAGAGAGGCAGAGAGACATTAAGGGATCTACATTTAAACAATGTTACACTTGTCTTTTTTACTACTCAAATCGGTTTTTCATTTTCTATACATTATTGAAATGAACTATATGTACGCGGCATTAAACCAAGATTTGGGGAAAGCCAATATAATGTCCATTATAATATGTTAAACCAAATGTTAAAAAGCCATAATACAAATAACAAAATCTGAAAACACGGCCGTGAGTTCTTCCAAACTAAAACACACTTTTTGATCTATTGCAAGATTATCATAGATATATATATATATATTAGAGAGCTACGTTCAAAACAACAAATTAGGAATCAGTGTTTCCTCAGAAATGTAGTACAAACACCACCACAGTTAATAAGGGACCTGTGGTTAAACACTAGAACACATTTACAGTCTGGCCTTAAAAATGGGACAAGACCATAGCTTTTACGCTACTTAACAAGCATCATGACACTTAAAAAGATCATATTCAAAATTACAGTTTATAGGAAAATAAAACATTACTGGCGACTGATCGAATTATGGTGTTTCATAAATGGCTATTTAAACTTACAAAAAAAAAAAAAAAAACAGCCAACACTGAATGTAATGCAACTATAAATAGCATGCATGTTAGGCATCAACATTTACTGTGATCTTCCTGATCTATCAACAACTGGAAAAAAAATCAAAAAAAAAATCAGATCACTCTAAGTTCACGTTTTCGTAACTCGACAAGACTGGAAAATCTGTTAACCCAAATAAACAAAGACAGACGATAAAAAGTCCCCAAAAAAAGGAGAAGGTTGGGCTACGAAAGCCCCGTTATAACTTCTACTGAAGAAGAAGAAGAGGGGGGTCAAAATAAAAATAGGGGAGGGGTAAAAGTAGAATCAGCTAGGAAGGAGAAGTTTATTAGGTCCCAACCACAGGTCATATCAAATCGCTACCAAAACAGAACATCGTGGACAAACTGGGTACTGCAGTCGGCCTATTCAGTCAAGACTGGGTCATATTCATTTGGCACCAAAACGGAAGAAAAACGGGACGGACAACAAATGCTCATTTTCTTTAACCCCCTTTTTTTTTGCAAAAATGGTTAAAAACATTTTCTGTTACGTGCACAAATGAATAACAACCCCGATTTACTCATGGCTTACAGGACCAGGCCCTGTCCGATGTTGGTCTTGAGCATTTACACAAACCCACCTGTAGGGGACAGATGTACACAGGGCTCGTTCCAGGGCAGACTACATTGCAGTGCAGGCATCAACGAGTGGTTGCACGCCACGTTGGTTATGGTTAGCTCTCATCTTTAAAAAAAAAAAAAAAAAAAAAAAAAAAAAAACACATCCAGGCGCCATGAGATCCTTCAGGTGACTGCAATGTAGTCAAGCCTGAAACGTCGACACACACACTACTTTAAATGAATGGGGGTGGAGGTGGTGGAGGGGTGGGACGACAGGTTCTAGTAGCTACTGTCGAAATCCTTCTTGTCCTTCTTCCCTTCGCCCTCGAATCCGTCCGTTCCGTCGCTGTTGTCGCGGCGACGCTTACGGTTGTTGCGGACGTTGAAGCGGGGGTTCATCTGAGGCAGTGGGTCCATGCCCAGCACCTTGTGGATCTGACGGAACGCCAGCAGCCGCAGAGCAAACTGGACAGAAACAGAGTAGGAGACATTATTATTATAGTAAACGTACAGCGTTAACTACATTCAACACCTTTATATTATAGTGTACCTCAAGAAATTATATATATATATATAAAGTAGGTATGGTGGCAAATACCTTCCATCATCATCATATATTAAAGTTTACTATTTATATATGGCCAGTACCTTAGATTTTGTTCAGTTACACCACTAAATGTAAAAACGCAACAATTTCAAAGATTTTACTGAGTTACAGTTCATATAAAGGAAATCAGTCAATTGAAATAAATTCATTAGTGCCTAATCCATGGATTTCACATGACTGGGAATACAGATATTCATCTGTTGGTCACAGATACCTTTAAAACAAGGTAAGGGTGTGGATCAGAAAACCAGTCAGTATCTGGTGTGACCACCATTTGCCTCATGCAGCACAACACATCTCCTTCACATATAGTTGATCAGGCTGTTGATTGTGGCCTGAGGAATGTTGTCCACTGCTTTTCAATGGCTGTGCAACGTTTCTGGATATTGGTGGGAACTGGAAAACGCTGTCGATCCAGAGCATCCCAAACATGCTCAATGGATGACATGTCTGGTGAGTATGCAGGCCATGGAAGAACTGGGACATTTTCAGCTTCCAGGAATTGTGTACAGATCCTTGCGACATGGGTCAGTGCATTATCATGCTGAAACATGAGGTGATGGTGGCGGATGAATGGCATGACAACGGGCCTCATGATCTCATCACGGTATCTCTGTGCATTCAAATAGCCATTGATACAATGCAATTGTGTTTGTTGTCAGTAGCTTATGCCTGCCCCATACCATAACCCCACCGCCACCATGGGGCCCATACCATAACCCCACCTCCACCATGGGGCCCATACCATAACCCCACCTCCACCATGGGGGCCCATACCATAACCCCACCTCCACCATGGGGCCCATACCATAACCCCACCTCCACCATGGGGCCCATACCATAACCCCACCTCCACCATGGGGCCCATACCATAACCCCACCTCCACCATGGGGCCCTCTGTTCACAACGTTAACATCAGCAACTGCTCGCCCACACGATACCATACACGCTGTCTGCCATCTGCCCGGTACAGTTGAAACCAGGATTCATCCGTGAAGAGCAGACATCTCCCAGAGTGCCAGTGTTCATCATGTTTAAAGCATTCGCCCACTGAAGTCCGGTTACGACGCTAAACTGCAGTCAGGTCAAAGACCCTAGTGAGGATGACGAGCAGATGAGCTTCCCTGAGACGGTTTCTGACAGTTAGTGCAGAAATACTTTGGCTGTGCAAACCCACATTTTTCATCAGCTGTCCGGGTGGCTGGTCTCAGGCGAGCCAGCAGGGAAAGAAGCTGGATGTGGAGGTCCTGGGCTGGCGTGGTTACCGTGGTCTGTGATTGTGAGGCCAGTTGGACGTACGTAAATTCTCTAAAACGATGTTGGAGGTGGCTTACGGTAGAGAAATTAATGTTACATTTTCCGTCAACAGCTCTGGTGGACAGTCCTGCAGTCAGAATGCCAATTGCACAATCCCTCAAAATGTTGAGACATCTGTGGCATTGTGTTGTGTGACAAAATTGCACATTTTAGAGTGGTCTTTTTCTTGTCCCCAGCACAAGGCACACCTGTGTAATAATCATGCTGTTTAATCAGCTCCTTGATATGCCACACCTGTCAGGTGGATGGATTATCTTGGCAAAGGAGAGAGAAATGATCACTAACAGGGATGGAAACAAATTTGTGCACTAAATTTGAGAGAAATAATCTTTTTGTACAAATGGAATATTTCTGGGATCTTTTATTATTTCAGCTCATGAAACATGAGAACACTTTACATGTTGTCTTTATATTTTGTTCAATTTATTTAATACATTATATTTACAGTACACCTACTCATTCAAGGGTTTTCTTTATTTGTAATATGTTCTACATTGTAGAATAATAGTGAAGACAAAACTATAAAATAACCTTCTTGGAATCATGTAAGTAACCAAAAAAGTGTTAAACAAATCTAAATATATTTTATATTGGAGATTCTCAAAGTAGCCACCCTTTGCCTTGATGACAGCTTTGCACACTCTTGGCATTCTCTCAACCAGCTTCACGAGTAGTCACCTGGAATGCATTTCAATTAACAGGTGTGCCTTGTTAAAAGTTAATTTGTGGAATTTCTTTCCTTCTTAATGCGTTTGTGCCAATCAGTTGTGTTGTGACAAGGTAGGGGTGGTATACAGAAGATAGCCCTATTTGGTAAAAGACCAAGTCCATATTATGGCAAGAACAGATCAAATAAGCAAGAGAAACGACAGTCCATCATTACTTTAAGACATGAAGGTCAGTCAATGTGGAACATTTCAACAACTTGAAAGTTCTTCAAGTGCAGTCGCAAAAACCATGAAGCGCTATGATGAAACTGGCTCTCATGAGGACCGCCACAGGAAAGGAAGACCCAGAGTTCCCTCTGCTGCAGAGGATAAGTTCATTAGAGTTACCAGCCTCAGAAATTGCAGCCCAAGTAAATGCTTCAGAGTTCAAGTAACAGACACATCTCAACATCAACTGTTCAGAGGAGACTGCGTGAATCAGGCTTTCATGGTCAAATTGCTGCAAAGAAACCACTACTAAAGGACACCAATAAGCAGAAGAGACTTGCTTGGGCCAAGATACACGAGCAATGGACATTAGACCGGTGAAAATCTATCCTTTGGTCTGATGAGTCCAAATGTGAGATTTTTTATTCCAACTGTTGTGTCTTTGTGAGACGCGGTGTGGGTGAACGAATGATCTCTGCATGTGTGGTTCCCACCGTGAAGCATGGAGGAGGAGGTGTGGGGGTGCTTTGCTGGTGACACTGTCAGTGATTTATTTAGAATTCAAGGCACACTTAACCAGCATGGCTACCACAGCATTCTACTGCAGCGATACGCCATCCCATCTGGTTTGCGCTTAGTGGGACTATCATTTGTTTTTCAACAGGACAATGACCCAAAACACCTCCAGGCTGTGTAAGGCCTATTTGGCCAAGAAGGAGAGTGATGGAGTGCTGCATCAGATGACCTGGCCTCCACAATCACCTGACCTCAACCAAATTGTGATGGTTTGGATTAGTTGTGCCACAGAGTGAAGGAAAAGCAGCCAATAAGTGCTCAGCACATGTAGGAACTCCTTCAAGACTGTTGGAAAAGCATTCCAGGTGAAGCTGGTTGAGAGAATATCAAGGACCGTGCAAAGCTGTCCTCAAGGCAAAGGGTGGCTACTTTGAAGAATCTAAAATATATAGTTTGATTTGTTTAACAATTTTTTGGTTACTACATGATTCCATATGTGTTATTTCATAGTTTGATGTCCTTCACTATTATTCTACAATGTAGAAAATTGTAAAAAAAAAAAAAAAAAACCCTTGAATGAGTAGGGTGGTGTCCAACCTTGTGACTGGTACTGTATAATATTATATACATGCGCCTGTCAGTACCTGGGCACTTGACGTGATGTCCTCTCTGTGCTGCTCTTCCATGGCTGTTAGGGTATCAGTGGGGTTCTTCTCACACGGGTCGACCAATCCCGGGCCACCTAGGAGGACAGACCAACACCTATCAGCACTCTGCTAATGCCAACACACCATAAACCCCTAACCCAACTACGCAAAAGTCTGTCACCATCGTCCCAAAAGAAATTGGCTCCCAATGACGATATGCAAAATAGTAAAAATGATAATCTGTTAAGACTAACCGGGGAGCAGAATCCCAGAGGAATACATTCAAACACTCGTCTCAGTGCATCGCCTGGGCTCAGGGGACCAGAGGCACTGTTAATCACCTTCTCTACCAGCAGCTCCATGGCCTTGGGAACGAGAGGGGGGAGGGGGGTGGTGGAGGAGCAGAGGGGGGGTGGAGGAGCAGAGGGGGGGGGGGTGGAGGGAGCAGAGGAGGGGGGTGGGAGAGGAGGAGCAGGGGGGGAGACGGGAGGAGGAGCAGGGGGGGAGACGGGAGGAGGAGCAGGGGGGGAGACGTTTAACTCCTCATTGAGTGAATCTAAAGAAGTATTTTGGATCTTTCCTTGTCACCTACTAACAACATCTACAAAGAGACATAAAATAAATAAAAAATGGTATCAACAAGTTCATCCAACTCTGGGGAAGTCGATAAAGTCTTCAATGCTAATATCCCCAACTATCCCTTTTATTGACCTATATGGTCGGTTTCCCAGACACAGATTATGCCTCGTCCGGGACTAGAAACAATTCTCAACGGACTGGGCTTCATCTGTGTCTAATAAACCGGCCCAATTAAAGTCCAATACTTTTCTAACAAACATAAAAAACACTCATGAGATAGTTGTCGACTCTTGCGTTAGCCTGATAAAACTCACCCAGCAGGGGAAGGCAGACCACGTGGGGACTCCTCTGACAGAGGTCACGCAGGATACGGATAACAATCACACAGGACTGGAGTCCGTTCGCCCTAGCCTTGTGGAGCAATAACACGTTTAGTCCTAGCGATAACAGACGGAATGCAGACAACATGGACTATTACTGTACATTACAACATGTCTGTCATAGAGGGCCAAACACTACTGTACACAATGGAAGCTTGTGATAGGTTGATTGAAGACTCAATTAATTAATTGTATACGTAATTGGTTGGAATCAGCTGCCCATTTCCAGGAGTATTTCACCTCGTTGTTACATTAGTAAAAAAAAAAAAAAGAGAGCTCACAGTTTGCAAGATGAAACAAGAAAAGGTTTCAAATTTCCTTGTCATCTTATAAACCCTGACTTCTCAGGTCGATCCAGTGTTTGACAGAAGCGTAAGGTACAGCGTTTGTGTTTGTAAAGGAAGATTAAGGTTAGGGACTGTGAGAGGGGAGGGAATCTGCTTTGCCGGTGCGTTAGCTTTTTCTGCCATTTGCAGTGACACAGCGAACTAAAAAAAATTACAAAAATCAGATGTCCCGTTTCTCTCAATCCCTATTCTTCTTTATTAAAATAAATACAAAATCACAAGATACTAAATGCTCAACATAAAAGCTCTTATCAGATCTTATGCAAAGATATCTCTGCAGCCTTATGGAATCATGTTTTAACACTGACAATATAGTCTGGTATGGACGGGGGGGGGGGGGGAAATAAAAATCATACAAGGATGCCAGTTTTTTTTTTTTGAAAATTATAAAATCATTAACATACTAAGGTTCAACAATAATATCAGAAATAAAGATTGAGAATTCAATCTGGTTACATTTTAAAATATATATATATAATTCCTTACATGTCTGGCATCATTGAATTTCTCTTTTTCAATCAATAATTAAACTGTTATCAAGTATTTACTGTGTTTTTTTTGGAAGGGGGGAAGAGTGTTAAATTCATTATTAATTCTTTCATTTAAAAACCCAAAATTCTAACAAAAAAGGTGCATCTCATAAGGCTACAATAAGAAAGTAAAATGATGTGTCCGAACCTGAAACCACTTAGCGTGGCGCAGAGCCGCTAGAGCGTCAAGGCATTTTAGCCTGTCCAAGACGTCCTCTGGGTCTCGCACCAAGCCCCAGGTTACATCTAAAAACGGATGAGTCGAATTGTCAAAATGGTGGTCGGTTGAGGTGTTGAGGAGGAAGAGGAGGAGGAGAAGGAACGGGGTGTTTGACCAGGGTAGAGCAAGACTCATTAACAAGAAGATACAAACACATTGCCACACATACCAAGATAAGGTTTCAAGTAAGGAACCAGGAAGTGAACTAGATCAAGTCTGATTGGTTTATTTGGCAGAATTGCAACCAATGCGTAACCTGACATCATCGGAGAGTAGTGTCACGTATGTAACGGTTAGATTTACGTTGGTGCGAGGTGGTGTCGGTAGAAGGAAGGTGAATTACAGGACTGGCGTAAAATGCTAAACAAACCTCGGACAGAATAGAAGCAGCATGTGTGATGGGAACAACCACAGCGTCAAAAGCCTGCTCATTATCTAACTCAGCAAAGGCTAACCTACCGTAAATCCGGACTATAAGCCGCCAACTTTTTTCCCAGCTTTGAACCTCGCGGCTTAAACAATGATGCGGCTAATATATGGATTTTTTTCCCCGCTTTTAATTTTTTTTTTTCTCCCAAGAAAACACATTCTGGACGTGACTCAGTTTTTTGGCGGCATGAAGCTTTCATTAGACCCAATGAAATTGTCCCGAACGCGATGTTAAGGTCAAACAACTTTTTTGTTTACCGTTTAGATTAAATCGAGCACTTTTCAAACTTCCATCATTCTGATTACGGTAGTCATTTTGTCACCCCTCATCATGGCAAAGACATGAGAAGAAATGCATATGATGCAGCTTTCAAGTTGAAGGCGATGATTGGCTGTTGGAAAAGGAAATAGAGATGCTGCACGGGAGCTTGGTCTTAATGAGTCGATGAGAAGACGTTGGAAACAGCCAGCGTGCGGAATTGACTCAGTGCAAAAAGACAACTAAAGTTACTGCTAATTTTTTATTTTTTGTTACAAGCCGTGTTTCGTTAAAGCGTATTTATTTTTGTTACAAGCCGTGTTTCGTTAAAGCCTATTTATTTTTGTTACAAGCCGTGTTTCGTTAAAGCCTGTGTAAAGTTCATTTGTTTCAATGTACCGGTAGGCACCTGCGGCTTATAGACACGTGCGGCTTATTTATGTTCAAAATAATATATTTTTTTTAATTCAGTGGGTGCGGCTTATATTCAGGTGCGCTTAATAGTCCGGAAATTACGGTAGT
Source organism: Salmo trutta (assembly GCF_901001165.1). Taxonomy (NCBI): domain Eukaryota; kingdom Metazoa; phylum Chordata; class Actinopteri; order Salmoniformes; family Salmonidae; genus Salmo; species Salmo trutta. The sequence continues at coordinate 45,605,168 of NC_042983.1, read as the reverse complement.
AGCTACTGTAAAATGGTACCAACAGTTAGTCATTTCATCATCTAGTCAAATAACTGAACTGTATGTAGGCCTATTGTTATCATGTACTGAAACGTAAGCCTTAAACAGAGAAGTTTAAATCTCAAAACGGTGAGATATAATGTTAGCTTGTTCAAGTAAGCAATGTCACGCCAATCATTTGTCACTTTCAGTCTTAATCTTCTGAGATGATACTGAACGGATAATCTAGGGGGGATTACAATGGGTCATTAGCGCGCCTTAGTCCGGGGCCCCTGGCGCGCCTTAGTCCGGGGCCCCTAATAACAGAAACAAAGGAGAGAGGTCCTGTCAGAACAGGAGTGTGAACTGAGCTGATTTTCTAACAGTGGCATGGCAATGATAGGTGTGGCAAAGTGTTTGGGTGGTGGGGGGGGACCTTGGTCAAAAATCCTTCCGGAGGAGCTGGTTGGCCGGGGGGGGGCTCGAGGTTTGAACCCTCCCACATACCGGAGATATATTTTTTGAAAGATAAAACAATTTTTAAAAAAGAACAGAGGGCTTTGGACTGGACTGGTAAACAAAACTACAAATTATGTTGTAGCAGAAAAACTACAAACATGGAAGCTCCCAGCAGCAAAGAGAAAGGTTAGTTCGAACATCGTTGCATGCATAACTGGCTGGATTAAAGTCAGTAGGTTGGGCATGAAACCAACAAACAGATAATAAAAACTGTATACTGCTCTGCTGTACTCGGGTCCAACCATAGTCTGCCAAAGCCTTCATCCCTGGCCTACTGAAGTCTACTGCAGGCTGGCCACACAAGAGTCCCCATTTTGCACCTTTATGCTGAAGAGTGTACTTGCCCACTTTCTGAAACTGGATTTAACAAAATGGTAGATGGATACCCTCTCTGGGAAACACCAATCCTATGCTTTCAAATCCATTGACAGAGTATGCAAGTGCACACTTCTGGAATAGGGTGAGATAAAAAAAAATGTGGGCACAACAAAAACATAACATAAGAGGCATGCTAGAGAGATACAGGAGCTCAGCAACACTCACTCCCACCCCTCCATTGTCAACGAATGCAGAGAATAGATCATGTGATGAAAAGGGCTTTCACGTCATCTCTTTTTTGTTGTTGTTGGTTTGTTAACAGCATGATTAGCTACAAAAAAGGACAGATCAGTCTGTGCATAGGCTTCTGTGTGGAGGGGGACACCAGTTCACTCAGGGAGCATGTAAGAACAGATCACCTCCTCGCGACCCAGACCAACATAACATTTGTTTCCTGTGGGGATATGTGAACCCATTTCTTGTGTCTCTGTGTTCTAGAACTGCTTGCTTGCCAGTGTTCTAGAACTGCTTGCTTGCCAGTGTTCTAGAACTGCTTGCTTGCCAGTGTTCTAGAACTGCTTGCCAGTGTTCTAGAACTGCTTGCCAGTGTTCTAGAACTGCTTGCCAGTGTTCTAGAACTGCTTGCCAGTGTTCTAGAACTGCTTGCCAGTGTTCTAGAACTGCTTGCGTGTGTGTGTGTGTGTTCTGTAACCCTGTTCTTCTGCTCTTTTCATTTGGCCAAATCCTAACCTGACAAACGCCCGCTCAACTCAAACTTCCGCTAAAAATCTCCCCAGTGATGTCAATCTATGCACGATTTGTGCAGAGCTCTGAGTTGTGTGCACGTTTCATAAGTCAGGATTCGGAGCATCGCCGCTTCCCTTCCCAATGGGTCTTTCATTATTTTTAATATCTGTAGAGAATAACGTTCCTGTGATATGTAGTTTTGATCTAAGAGTGCTAACGATTGACCGGTGTGGGAGGGTTTATCGTAGTGCTTGTGACGGTGCAACAAACACCCTGGAACACAGGAAACAAAAATTAAATCTTACCTGGGAACTAAAAACTAGTCTGAAAATGCAAACACTGTCCATGCTTTGTTTTTGTAGGGGACAACTTTACAAGACGCACTGTAGGAGAGTTCCAGATAGAGCAAGAGCTACACTGGTGGCACGAGGAACCGTTGAGACTTCACCTGGACTGCTGAGCTCTAACCATGACTACAAAGTCAAGTTTCTACAAATGCTTTTTCCAATGATGAACCTTTATATCATTCAGGTTGGTTTTAAGATACAAAAAAATTAAAAATCAAAAAAGATGGCTTCTCTGCCTTCAAAAACAGGTCTCTTAGACAATTTGAATAGATCCCCAAAACGTTTAACTTCTTTGCATACTTCCCTTTATACACGGTTTATGATATTCCCGTGAGTTAAAACTACAGAATATTGACTATTCAGTCCTTCTCTAATCCCAAAGTTTATTGGACCTAGAATTCCTATCCTAAAAAAGGCCTTTTGAAAGCACACTTAGTAAGAGCACTGTTTTATGATGACCAATCCGGCTTCTTATATCATGACAGAGCTCAAGCGCTTCATTGGTTGAAGTTGAAAATGATAACTAGCATCTATAAAAAATGACCAAAACTATGAGAAAACACTCAACAGGTTCAAAATCTGAACTTAGTGCCCGGGGCATACAGCTGGACTTCTCTCAGAACCAAAATAAAATAAAGGTGCCACAGGGTAGGTCTCCTCAGATAAAAATGGATCTTACAAGGTGCATTCATTCAGGTACTGGGTGAGCGGCGATGTCACTTTAGGAAACATTGGAGAGAACAGGACCATTGAAATGTCCAAAAATGTGCAACTCCACCCTGAACAAACTAATGCACCCATAGCTAGGTGACACAGCGCGAGAGAGAGAGGACAGAGAGAACGAGACAGAGAGAGCGAGGACAGAGAGAGACAGACAGAGAGAGACAGACAGAGAGGACAGAGAGAGACAGAGAGAGAGAGAGACAGAGACAGAGAGAGAAGGAAGGAGAGGGGGCGATGTCTTTCCAACCTCCGTCCCGTGGCGGGGGTGTGGCTGGGGTCTCCTCCTCTCGGATGCTGGGGGACGTCAGGGTGACCGTGACTGTCATTTTGGGGTCGGCGCCAGACGTTAGGATGATGGAACACTCCTCGACGGAACCCGTCACCTCGTACTTCTCTGGGGTCACCAGCTGGAGCGGAGAGAGAGAGAGGAGGGAGGGAAGAATGGAGAGAGAGAGGAGAGAGAGGAAGAATGGAGAGAGAGAGAAGAGAGAGAGGTAAGTGTGCGTGTGTGTATGTATCGTTGGTGTGTGTGTATATCGTTGGGGGGTGTGTGTGTATATCGTTGGGGTGTGTGTGTGTGTGTGTATCGTTGGGTGTGTGTGGTGTGTGTGTGTGTGTGTGTTCGTTGGGGTGTGTGGTGTGTGTGTTGTGTGTGTGTGTTGTGGTGTGTGGTGTGTGTGTATCGTTGGGGTGTGTGTGTGTGTGTGTGTGTGTGTGTGTATTGTTGGGGTGTGTGTGTGTGTGTATCGTTGGGGTGTGTGTGTGTGTGTGTCGTTGGGGTGTGTGTGTGTGTGTGTGTGTGTATCGTTGGGGTGTGTGTGTGTGTGTGTGTGTATATATCGTTGGGGTGTGTGTGTGTGTGTGTGTATATATCGTTGGTGTGTGTGTGTGTTGTGTGTGTGTGTGTGTGTCGTTGGGGTGTGTGTGTGGTGTTGTCGTTGGGTGTGTGTGTGTATCGTTGGGGTGTGTGTTGTATCGTTGGGGTGTGTGTGGGTGTGTGTGTGTGTGTATCGTTGGGGTGTGTGTGTGTGTGTGTATCGTTGGTGTGTGTGTATATATCGTTGGTGTGGTGTGTGTGTGTGTGTCGTTGGGGTGTGTGTGTGTATATCGTTGGTGTGTGTGTGTGTGTGTGTGTGTGTATATTGTTGGTGTGTGTGTGTGTGTGTGTGTGTGTGTGTGTGTGTATATCGTTGGCGTGTGTGTGTGTGTGTATATCGTTGGCGTGTGTGTGTGTGTGCGTACCACCAGCTGTTTGGGAAGGTGTTCCACTATGCGGCTCAGCAGGTTCTTGGTGGGTTTCTCTGAGCAGAGCAGGACCAGGTTGACGTTGTTGTCTCCACAGAGCAGTCCTTTAGCCAGCACACCCACCCTCATCACCCCCTTCAGAGCTCTACAGGAAGGAGAGCTTCATTAGGTATCTAACGTTAGAAAACAGACTGAAACAGAGCAGCAGTCCTTTAGCCAGCACCCCCACCCTCATCACGCCCTTCAGAGCTCTACAGGAGACAACGTTCAGGGTTGAGTTTCTCCAACCTTCCATCCATCCCCCCACTCATCCATCTATCCCCCCACTCATCCTTCCATCCATCTACCCCCCCCAACTCATCCATCTATCCCCCCACTCATCTATCCCCCCACTCATCTATCCCCCCACTCATCTATCCCCCCACTCATCTATCCATCCATCCATCCCCCCCACTCATCCATCCGTCCCCCCACTCATCCATCCATCCCCCCACTCATCCATCCATCCCCCCACTCATCCTTCCATCCATCCATCCCCCCACTCATCCTTCCATCCATCTATCCCCCCACTCATCCATCTATCCCCCCCACTCATCCTTCCATCCATCCATCCCCCCACTCATCCTTCCATCCATCTATCCCCCCACTCATCCATCTATCCCCCCCACTCATCCTTCCATCCATCCATCCCCCCACTCGTCCTTCCATCCATCTATCCCCTCATCCATCCATCCCCCCCACTCATCCATCCATCCCCCCCACTCATCCATCCATCCCCCCCCATCCTTCCTTCCCCCCACTCATCCTTCCTTCCCCCACTCATCCTTCCTTCCCCCACTCATCCTTCCTTCCCCCCCATCCTTCCTTCCACTCTCCTCACCGGTCTTGGGGAATCTTGGGACCTCTTTTGTATCCTTGTCGTCTCCAGTGGTCTCCTTGGTCTTGTCCTGGTCGATGATGATGTCTGAGACCAGTTTGAGGGCTCTCTCTGTGACGGAGACGATCTTCTGGATGGCCTGCAGCTCGTCCTCAGAGGGGTAGATGGTGGCGTGCTTCGTCATCACGTAACGGTCGTCTGAGGAGTCCGGCCGACGGGGAGGCTGCGAGGTAAAGCACAACGAAAGGTCTCAATGCCACAGCAATGGGAAGGGAGGGATTTGAAATGATTAAATAATGGATTAGAAATGATAAAATCATCCATGGTGCTTACCATATAGTCACTGGAAGCTAAGGCAATAGCTACAGTATGTGTTGTGGAAAATCCTGTGTTTTACAGTTTAAAAGAATTGTCTCTTTGTTATATACTAGTGTTTTTGTCTTTTCTAACCTGATACAAACTTGTATTTGTGTGACTTAAATCATAAGACTGGGCGTGTAGCTAAGATCCGTTTAGGTGCGACCGCAGTATGTGAGACATCACGTGACTTTACTATCTGCAGGAAGTCAGCTGTGTGGAACCTCGCAGGAAGGAGCAGTGTGAACTGACAAAAAAAAAAAAACGCAGTTATACGGTCGAGTCTTCTTAATATGCACAGACAAACCAATCAATCGCCTTTCATAAAACTGTTTCCACCCATTTCCACACATCTGCTAAAATGCCACATATAGAAAAAGCACAACTTCTTGCTAAAAGCAGAGACCCGACTATGTTTGTTAAGCTATCGAACTCTGAAACATTCTTGGCAGTGGTTTAATTCCTTCATTTTTGCAAATCTTAAAAAGTCGTAAGAGGAATCTACAGTCTCTCTCTTCCTGTAGAAATTGCTACCACAATTTGGCAACGAGGATGGGATGGCTAACTCCGTTTGCCGATTGTTCCCGAGGAGACCAAGGTTAACTGCTCGCAAGAAAGCCCACACTCCCAACTAAAACAGAGCAGAAAAGGGATTTGCCTCGGACCTGCTGGGAGTGTCAGTGAGTGGATACGCCCTTCCGGACAGGTGAGACTGATTTTACTTTAAATCAGGTTACTTCCACGTTTCAAAAGTTTGGGGTTTCCACCACTAAAACCAACACAATTTTACAAAACCATTGATTTTGAGTGGAAATATGGTACACGATTAAAAATGTGTTAATTTGTGTAGTGCGAATGCTTTGCAGGTGTTCTGGAACATGTCCAGTCCAGTAAATGTGACAGAAAACAGGAGTCTTACTACTGGTCCCTGTGGCTGAGGGATGGGCATGCCAGGCCGAACCCCCAGTAGTCCAGGTGGGCCAGGGGCCCTTGGAGGTAAGGTCCGTCCCCTGGCATCCTGGGCCCCCCACGTCTCTCGTCCCAGTGGTGTTGCTCCTCCATACGACGCCAGTACATCTCCTCTCGTAACGCCTAGAGAGCAGCAGGCAGAGAGAGAGAGAGAGAGAGAGACAGAGACAGAGACAGAGGCAGGCATAGAGACGAGAGAGAGAGGCAGGCAGAGAGAAAGAGAGAGACAGAGAGACAGAGACAGAGAGGCAGAGAGACAGAGAGAGAGGCAGAGAGGCAGAGAGCAGAGAGGCAGAGAGAGACAGGCAGCAGAGAGACAGAGAGAGAGAGACAGGCAGAGAGGCAGAGAGAGAGGCAGGCAGAGAGAGAGAGAAGAGAGGAGGCAGGCAGAGAAGAGAGAGAGAGACAGGCAGAGGAAGACCAGAGAGAGAGACAGGCAGAGGAAGACCAGAGAGAGAGACAGGCAGAGGAAGACCAGAGAGAGAGACAGGCAGAGAGGCAGAGAGAGAGAGAGAGAGAGAGAGAGAGAGCAGGCAGAGAGAGAGAGATAGAGGCAGGCAGAGAGAGAGGCAGAGAGGCAGCAGAGAGATAGAGAGGCAGAGAGACAGAGAGAGAGAGGCAGAGAGACAGAGAGAGAGGCAGAGAGAGGCAGAGAGACAGAGAGACAGAGAGACAGAGAGACAGAGAGGCAGAGAGGCAGAGAGGCAGAAAGGCAGAGAGGCAGAGAGACAGAGACAGAGAGACAGAGGCAGAGAGACAGAGAGACAGAGAGACAGAGACAGAGAGACAGAGAGACAGAGAGACAGAGAGACAGAGAGACAGAGAGACAGAGAGGCAGACAGAGAGGCAGAGAGACAGACAGAGAGGCAGAGACAGAGAGACAGAGAGAGAGAGCAGAGAGGCAAAGAGACAGAGAGAGAGAGGCAGAGAGAGAGACAAGAGACGACAGAGAGACAGAGAGGCAGACAGAGAGGCAGAGAGACAGACAGAGAGGCAGAGAGACGAGAGAGAGAGGCAGAGAGGCAAAGAGACAGAGAGAGAGGCAGAGAGAGACAGAGAGACAGACAGAGAGGCAAAGAGACAGAGAGACAGACAGAGAGGCAAAGAGACAGAGAGAGAGAGGCAGAGAGGCAGAGAGGCAGGCAGAGAAGAGAGGCAGAGAGGCAGAGAGCAGAGAGAGAGAGAGAGAGACGGGAGACGAGACGGGAGACGGGAGACGGGAGACGGGGAGAGAGGGAGAGGGAGAGGAGAGAGGGAGAGGGAGGATAGGGAGAGGGAGAGGGAGAGGGAGAGGAGAGACACGTTCATTTTTGGGAAGTATTCACTCAATTGGCATTAGCTAGAGAGACAGAGTTGGTGGTTGCTATTAGTATACTGTGTGTGAGAGACCCACCCTATCTCTCCGTACCTCATCTCCATCCTCCATCTCTCCTCCTCCTCTCTCCTCCTCCAGTACTCTTCCTTCTGCATCTGTTTCCTCATCTTCTCTGGATCTTCCTGGCTCTGATCGAAGGCTTCACCCCACCTGTAGCTCCGGGTTCACCTTTTTCTACAAGGGAAGGAACAAAAGTAGGGGAAATGCGTTATTTTGTGCGTGTCCCCATAACCGCAGGTCTGAGACCAGGGTTTCCCAAACTCCGTTCTGCCCCCCCCTGGGTACACGTTTTTGGTTTTTGCCCTCTATCACTACACAGCTGATTCAAATAATCAAAGCTTGATGAGTTGGTATCAGCGGTATAGTGCTAGGGCACAACTCCATGTTTTCCTATGCGGTGTCTCCTGCCCTTCGGTGACTCCACTAACTTTATACTGCAGGCGGTGTCTCCTGCCCTTCGGTGACTCCACTAACTTTATACTGCAGGCGGTGTCTCCTGCCCTTCAGTGACTCCACTAACTTTATACTGTAGGCGGTGTCTCCTGCCCTTCAGTGACTCCACTAACCTTATACTGCAGGCGGTGTGTCTCCTGCCCTTCGGTGACTCCACTAACCTTATACTGCAGGCGGTGTCTCCTGCCCTTCGGTGACTCCACTAACCTTATACTGCAGGCGGTGTCTCCTGCCCTTCAGATGCATCTCTTTGGCGTTGGGATCGTTGAAGCTACATTCACACAGCTTACAGTGGAACCGGATCACCTTGCCTTCGTCGTTACGCACCTACAGATAAGAAATCAATGTTTTATTTGCATTTTTCTACACCAAAAAAAATAAATAAATGGTATTTGACAATAAGAACTAGCAATGTTTCAAATACCATTGTTAATATGGAAGTGTTAAATCGTTGGGCTAAGGAGTCACAGGTCATTTTAAGAGTTTGACGCCCTCGTTGCCATTGAATGTACGGCTGTTGAGGCGACTTTTTTCGGGATCTTTAGTCCGTCGGACTAAAAAAAATCCAGAGCTTCTCACAGCGTCTGCGAATGTTCGGATCACGTTCTGATCAAAGCTGAATCAAAAATGTCTGCAAGATCACAATATTCTACATAACATAGTATAATGTTACTGTAAGACAACACCAACAATCTAAAATTTCACCATTTGCCAGAGTAGCCCGTTCTCTAGGAATAGAGCAGAGACTGTGTGTAGAGAATAAATGTGATCCTCACATTAGCAAAAGCTTTGTGAAGGTCTGGATCTTTTGGTCCGGTGGACTAATGATCTCGAAAAACTCGGGTCCACAGCCACAGCCTTGAAGGTAATAACGGCTTAGACCGAGGCTGGGTCATACAGGTGATTTGTCATTTATTTTTTTTAACCCCCCCTTTTTTCCCCAAATCCGATCTTCTCGTCGCTGCAACTCCCCAACGGGCTCGGGAGGCAAAGGTAGAGTCATCCGTCCTCAGAAACATGACCCGCCGCCAAACCGCGCTTCTTTAACACCCACCCTTAACCCCGGAAACCAGCCGCAATGTGACCAAGGTCGGCCTGCACTGCGCCCGCCAGTCACAGGAGGAGTCGCTAGAGCACAATGAGCCAAGTAAATTCCTCCGGGCCAAACCCTCCCCTAACCCGGATGACGCTGGGCCAAATTGTGCGCATCCCTATGGACTCCCGATCACGGCCGGCCATTTTCCTCCCTAGGTCAAAAGGAAGGGCCTTTTGTACACTGATGTCGCAAACAAGCTACTTAGTATCTGTGATAAAAGGGACAAGTTAATTATCTAGAAGCTTTGCCAAATATTTTCTGTCGGACTATTGGAAACTCTACACTCAAGCTGTTTTGATAAAGTATGTTGAATTTGATTCCTGTTAAACCGGGTATAATTAACCAACACGGCAAGACGGGTGTAGTATATGGCCAATATACCACGGCTAAAGGCTGTTCTTTGGCACGACGCAACGCAGAGTGCCTGGACACAGCCCTTAGCCGTGGTATATTGGCCATAAACCACAAACCCCAGAGGTGCCTAATTGCTAATTATAAACTGGTTACCAACGTAATTAGAGCAGTAAAAAGTACTTTTTTGGTCATATCCGTGATATACACGGTCTGATATACCACGGCTGTCAGCCAATCAGAATTCACGGCTGTACTAGAGTTGTCCCGTCTGCTAGCTTTGGCGTCTGATTTGTCTCCGCTTGTCTTTTTTTCAACAAAGCATCTCTTGCCCTAGAGGCTGACCTGATCTGTCTTTGTTACCGTTCACCCTTTAAAATTATAAAAAATATATCATATATTCTACTACACCTGTGGCAAGACATTCACTCATGTTTTTGGTTCTATGTGACTCTCTCGTACCTCTTCCACATAGTCGTGTCCAACAGGCTGCACGTCATTCTGCAAAGCGGCCAGGGTAGACAGCAAATCAGAGGACTCGTTCTTAGTCTCCTGAGGTTGGGGGACCAATGAGGGCGGAGGAGGCTTGGATGTCTCCACCTTGGCTTCCTCTGTCACCTTCCCGGTAGTGTGGAGCTTGTTTCCTCCTGGAGACAGAAGAATTGGTACAATTCCAGAATAATAAAAAATGTGGTTCTGATGACTTGCAGCTTTTACAGGGACCAGATGTCTAAAGAGTCTCGCCAGCCAAAGACGAACGTCTAAGGAGCGGCAGGTAACCCAAAGGGTCTCTGGTGTGGGCCGGTAACCCAAAGGGTCTGTGGTGTGGGCCAGTAACCCAAGGGTCTGTGGTGTGGGCCGGTAACCCAAGGGTCTCTGGTGTGGGCCGGTAACCCAAAGGTCTGTGGTTTGGGCCAGTAACCCAAAGGGTCTCTGGTGTGGGCCAGTAACCCAAGGGTCTGTGGTTTGGGCCAGTAACCCAAAGGGTCTGTGGTTTGGGCCAGTAACCCAAAGGTCTGTGGTTTGGGCCAGTAACCCAAAGGGTCTGTGGTTTGGGCCAGTAACCCAAAGGGTCTGTGGTTTGGGCCAGTAACCCAAAGGGTCTGTGGTTTGGGCCAGTAACCCAAGGGTCTGTGGTTTGGGCCAGTAACCCAAAGGGTCTGTGGTTTGGGCCAGTAACCCAAACTGGTCTCTGGTTTGAATCCCTGAGCAGACTAGCCGAAGAAAAAAATAAAAATCAGTCAATGTGCACTTCATTTTTTATTTAACATGTGCACTTAACCCTAATTGCTGCTCCTGTAAGTCGCTCTGGATAATAGCGTCTGCTAAATGACTAAAATTTGAATCAACACTGAACAAAAATATAAAATACAACATCTAAAAAAAAACTGTTGGTCTCTTGTTTC